>NC_083620.1:12192649-12437323 GCF_963584025.1 Labrus mixtus
AAATGACGTGGCTCGTTGTTATCCCATTGAACAAATTCTTTTATCATTTCTCTTCCCCTGTCTCATCCCCCCTCCTCTGCTCTCAATTGTCTTTATTTCTGCCTCTCACATTGAATCTCACTTGTTCTCTTCATCCCGCTCTAATGAATTCTTTCTTCTTGTACTTTATGTAACTTTTTTTTCCTCCCCGCTGCCTCTTCTTTCTTTCACTCTCATCCCCCACATTTCTCTTCAATCTTGCTTTTCTTCTCGGTTTTAGTCCTCTCATCCTTTGGTTATTCTAGGACATTGTACAGCGTCATGTCTCAGGCCACTAGAGGACTTTTAGAAGTCAACAAGAGAGAAACTGACATGGATTCCCCGGGTTCCTGCACACACACATTCATTCATACACACCAGTGTTAAGCTCTCAGATTCCCCACAAAGAGCTCCACTCCCACAAGGCAAGACACCACAGAGTGAAAAAACAAAGAGATGGAATGTTTTCTCTCCAACCTCCCCTTTCCTTCCATGCCTCTCCTCCTCCCGCTGTAAGTCTTCTGTAGTTCTCTGCAGTGCAGTACAAACATGCCGAGTGATCAAAGGGACCGGGGTGTCAGAAGTCGGGGACAAGACGGACGTGTGTGGAAGACAAGATGAGAGGGAGCAGCAGGAGGAGAGAGCTGTCATTCAAACATTCAATCATACTCAGTGGAGCTTGTATCCCGGTGGCACGGCCGACGACTTTTGAGCTTACCTGGAGGACCCATCAGTGTGCGATCATACCTCCTGCTTGGTTGTCATCCGCGGGATATCTTTAGGTCTCTATTTCTGCTGGAAATGTTGAACAAAAATCATCCTAATAGTCATACAATCAATCCAACTTGTCCTTGTCAGTGTTCATCAGATCTGAGCTGTGTGCAGTCAGATCGTTTTAATGAATATTGGTTAAAGGGTTATACCTTCATGTGGGGGGGATGAAAAAAATGGCAGATACATATATAAATAAAAACTTTGATATGATGTAGGCATCCCCTTGCAATACTTTATCATCACGCTGTCTTTAATTGGACAATCAAGTAAAGTGATGGTGAAATGGCTGGGTCACTGAAAGGTAAGGTTTAATTGGGAAAACTTTCCCAGACCAAATTAAGTACCATCACACTCTGTAAACCCTTTCACTTTTTTTTTTCAAGAGCATTATAACTTTGCTTTAAATCTGAATTCTAATGCTTTAAAGCTCAAGAAAACTTGACTTGTGAAGTGAGAATATTAAATGTAAGTATTGCTGTCAGCATCGTGGAGTCACAGCACCCTCTGCTGGATGAAGACAGAAGTACAGTTCTACGTCTATCTAAGTTTTTTTTTTTTTTTCAAGCTGCATGTGTGGGGTTTATCTGCATTATGAGTATACTCACTTACAGAGTTATTGACAGTATCATGTCCTTGTTTTTAGCTTTTTTTTTATCATTGATAGTATGTATTTGTAAACGTATTATAAGTAAGAAAGACTTAAATGCTGGTCACAAAATAATGTATGCTCTGCTTTACTTATGAAATATCTTTGGCATATAATATATTAGAGTACTCAATAAACAGTATTTGTTATCTACCTCTTATATGGAGTGCCATATTGAAATAGTGAAACTTTTTCATGTGTTATAGACAAATTTGTACCCTTTGTGTTTATGCACTTCAGCCACGTTCAGCTTTCTTATTTTTCTTAAATCTCTCTCAACTCCTCAGGCAACTGTCAGTGAGACTGCCTGAGTCAGCAATGAAATCCCAATATATGTGAATAATCAAGGCCACGTTCCACCTGTGTGGGTGTAGATTGGGAACATTTTCGATGACAAGAGCATTTTACTGGCAAAGTCCAACCGATATATATATTTCAATAAATTTTTGACCTTGTTTGTGTAGAATATCAATTGAATGCAATACTGAAAACAAATACAGTATATGCAATTTATTTGACACTTCAAGTGACTGAGAAAAGAGGATTTAATCTTTATGATGTCCTTGGAACGTGCTTTGATGAAAAATATGTATATCTTACCCTGAATACCAATGCCTTCTAAGTCAGTTGCTAGATTGGTGATGTACATAGTGCAGTGTTGGTTTCTAAATGGAGATGTTGGCCTGACTGAGCCTTTTTGATTCCCTAACTTAACAGTGTAGCATCAGGGACCAAATTCTCTGTTAGGTCTTAAAGAAAGACATAGGGAAGGTAAACTAGTTTAAAAGTTAAACATGAAATACATTTTATCTCGTCTGAGTAAATATTTGATGCTGATTGGATGAAGGGTGCAATTGAACTCCTCCTAAGAATTGGACGCTTTTGTATTAGTTCCTATGAAAGTGTGTTTAAAAAGGAGAAACAATCTTGGACTCTGTCATAGCCTCAAAATAGAAGTTATCAAACTCAGTTACACACTGATTACAACTATGAGGGACCTTACCATTTGGAGGAATATGTGACAAACCTTGTTGACTAGGATGCAGCGTAAGAGAAATAAACTAAGAGGTGATAATGGAAAACCTTCACTTTACAAATCTGATTGTAGTCATTCAATACCCCTGTTCACCACATAGTGGTGCATGTAACACAACAAACTACAAGAAGTATACTGCCCCTCTGAAATATCAATCACATAAGCAGCAATAAACATGACCTGTCATTTGTATGCAAACATTATAATGTTGATTTGTAAACAAAGAAATGGCTGGTAGGCTAGCCTTGTTGTTCAATATACTGGTATAGTATAATGTCAACTGCACATAATGTTATTGACTTTGAATCTCGCTAGCATACTGTTAGCCTTCTGGCACATAGCTGAGCTGAAGCACACTTTGACCTGCACTTTTATTAGAAATATTCCGACTGACTTATAACTTGCCTTGTTAAACTATTGGTCTTGTTTTTCTTTTATAAAAGTTAAAATTGTATAAACCGAATTAAAGCCCTTCATAAGCATAATCAGGTTCTCATGAATGACATGGATGCCAGAACTGTCTGACACACAGCTTGACATGGTGTCCTGATAATGCCTTGTAGGACATTATCTCCTACTTAAATACATTTAACTTATCTGTAAAACCCTGCGTGTCTGGGTGAAACTGCTGAGTCCCACAGGTTTTTATTTTACATTTTTTAAGCTTAAAAAAAAGGTGACTGGCAAAGTATTACAGATACAGATGTGGCGAGGAATACTGATTGTGTCTAAAGAGGTTGAATTTTTGGCCTGAAATAAACAGCTCAATGATTTATGGGCTTCACTGTGCACTCTGCCACAAAGGGAAAAATACTCTCCTCTGGTTAAACTTGCCAACCCAAGGACATATTTGATTGGGACTGTTTGAATTGAATGGAATGATCTGCATATTATTGGAAAACCTTGGAACACACATCATATAATGTGTATTAATCGGTGAGAGTCTGGAGATGCATGCCTATTCATTCCTGACTGATTTTGCAGTGGTCTTAATCTAATTTAGTCCTAAGTGATAACATACTCATTTTGTTTATATTCATGTGGACGTTGATTATGATAGCCTTAGTTCTGCTTTCATGTCATGATTGGACTCCATTGGCTTCACCCAGGGTGTAAACAAGCCTACTCACTCTATTAACCATAGCCTTAGAATTTGCTTCAGGGCACCTCAGCAGTGCTCAGGAAGTTAAGTTAAGGCACCCCTCCAGCAACCAGACCAAATTCTTCCTCTAGACCCAAATCCAAGCCAATTCCGACTAAGCTGCTAAAGGAAGTCTTTCGCTTAGTTAACAATTAACTACTAGACATGATCAATATCTCTTAATTGGCGTGATATGTACCACAGTCTTTTAAAGTTTTTTAATTAAACATATTCTTGAAACTAAAGACATATCTTAACTTCCATATATCGCAAAGATACTCAAGAAAGTAGCGGCATTTATACGACTTTTCCCATAACAAGAGGTTATTTTACAGAGTCAGAGTCAGATCTGCTTCCCTCCTTACAGCCTAGATATCTCATTATTGTTGGTAGAACACTATTAACACTTGTGTTATTTTCATTTACTGGTTGTTCATGCATGGATGTGTTTCCTGTTAGATCTAAGTGCTGCATTTGAAACAATTGACCATCACATCCTATTAGACTATAACTCCTAATTAGCACCACAGGAACTGCTCCGAGTTGATTTAAATCATATTTATTAGATCGATTTCAGCTTGTACATGTTTTTGATAAGTCCTCTATGTAAACCAAAGTGTGTCCTAGAGTTCCACAAGGTTCAGTGCTTGGACCGGTTATTTTTCACCTTATAGATGCTTCATCTAAGTTATATTATGAGAAACCACTCCATTAATGTGTATTGCTGTGCAGATGAAGCTCAATTATACTTCAGTTAAACCGGGCACCAACCTGTTAAGTAAACTCGAAGCATGACTCAAGGACATTAGAACGACCAGAAATGTCTTGCTACTTAACTCAGACAAGACTGAAGGTATTGTGCTTGGCCCCAAATACGTCAGCAATACAGCTTCCAATGATATAACTGCCCAAGATGGCAGCAGCCTGGCATCCATCACCACCTTTGGGGAAATTACTGATTCTTTATGATTTTTACTATTTGATTAGGAAATTTCTTCCAATTCCCACATTTCAAGGACAGCATTTTTTACCTTTGAGATATTGCAAAAAAAGGCACATCCTGTCTCTAAATGATGCAGAAAACTAGCCCATGCATTTGTTACCTCAATGTTGCATAATGGCCATTCTCTTTTATCAGGCTGCCCTAGTAAGTCATTAAAGACTGTGGTGTATTTTTTTTTTGTGTCCAGATATTCAAGTATTAAAGTAGGACCACATATGGCATAGGCATATAACAGTTACAATGTGTGTTCTACAATGAGCATATGAGAACATACTGTATGAGATCTGATGCTGAGTACAGGGCGCTCAGGGAAGGCTGACCTGCTCACAGAGGTTTTTCCTTCCAAAGAAGTTTGGCAGTAACAAAGTCAATAAGTTGTCCAGTTTTGGATGGCTATCTCCTGTGTTGTATAACCATTACATCAATGTGGTATGTGGATTGTGAGAGTAATGTATCAAGTTATCAGAGGCGGGGAAAACCTAATCATTGGATTATCAATATGAGTGACAGATGACATGCTTGTGTTAAAAAAAGGAAGTTGGGATTTGTTTGGAGAGAGTGGTAATACTACCAATCTACCAATCAGCGTCTAGGATGCAGACACGAGATCTATTTTAAAGAGTCAGCTTAAAACTTTCCTTTTTAAAAATGCTTACAGGCTCAGGCATGGACAAGCTCTCCTGGGAGTTCATGAGCTCCCCTGTCTTGTAGGTTCCTCTGGATGGTTGTTGTAGACGACCTTCTGCTGTGAACCTTACTCCAATTCCTACAGTTATTAATATCAGTCTTGTGTCTCTTATCATTGCTATAAGTGTGGATGTGAATCTTAGAACTGCTCAACTCCAACTGCTATGAATAATTAACATTACAGCATTTAATAAATAACTTGTTGTTTCTGCTAATATCACACATAATTGAACTATTATAACTGGCTTTGTAGACACATACTATTATATACGTTGTTGTTATTGCTGCTGTTGTTATTTGTATTTGCTTGTCTTATTCATACCTCTTTATGCTTAACCAACACAGTAGCAGCAGATGGCTGTTCAACATGATTTGGTTCCCAAATCAATCATGTCAAGGTTTCTGCCAGTTAAAAGGAAGTTTTTTCTCTCCACTGTTACTTTGCTAAATTGTGCATAATATGTGCTGTACTCGTGGTGGATACATGTTGAGTCTCTGAAAATAATAAAACAAAGAGTACAGTCTAAACCTCTATTTGTAATGTGTCTTGAGGAATTAGAGCTATGCAAATACAGATTGATGATTGGTTGATTGATTAATTGATTGATGGATGGATGGATGGATGGATGGATGGATGGATGGATGGATTGATTGATTGATTGATTGATTGGTTGATTGATTGATTGATTGATTGATTGATTGATTGATTGATTGATTGGTTGATTGATCATATTCTGTTGATTAACTATGTGATGTACTAAGTTACTATAACAATTTAAAATGGTAAGGGATGGTTAATCAAAGACAACTATGAGTCAGTTATCATGGTTCAAAGTTGATCTTAGAAATAATTTGATTCAAAAGTTGGTACCTGAAGCCTTTTCCACTGCAAATATAACTGACATCTTAAACCTATTTTACCTTAAAGAGACCTCTTACCTCGGATTCCCTTTATGAAACCAACAATAGTCAGCGCAGCAGTGGGCAGGGTTGCTGCTGCCTAGCAACAATGGAGACCTCTTTACAGCAGTATTTCTTCACTCTGCAGAAAAACTACAGAGAGGGAGAAAAACAGTTGTTATTTTATTCTACTGATTACTGATAAGTGCTAGTTATGGTTTGGTAAATTAAAAAAATTATTTAGCTGATTTAAACAAAAGTGTATAATTTATCAACATTGACCACTGATAAGTTTTCACTTGAAACAGCATTCATTAGTCCACGCTGCTGTTGTAGAGTCAAAGACCTTGCAAAGCTCTCCATAATGAGAGGTGCAGTTCAACACCAAGGACAGCGACAAACTCCCAATTTAACACCATGAAGCAACCTTTTCATGCAACTGATTTCATTCCAAAGTTACACCATAAACTGCAATCTAGGTTACAAAAAATACAATGCATCATATCTTTTACTGTTTTTTTTTCTTCTATAAAATGGAAAAAAAAAGACTATGCCAACAGGGTTTGCGAGGAGTCTTCGGATTTAACTACAGAAAAGGATGCAAAGAAAACATCTTCGCAAAAATGTTAACTTTTTTCCCCCTTAGAAGTTATGTATCAAGTGATAAAGTGTTATACAGAAAAGATACTTTATCTTGATACACAAGGAAAACATGAACACAGTAATAGGATGAGGACTAAAACAAGAAAGTCATAGGTAAAAAGAAAGATTTAAAACACATTCACACATGCAAATAAACACACACACACACACACACACACACACACACACACACACACACACAAACACATACATAAAGTTGCTTGAACACAGCAACATAATCGAAAGTCCAACTGGTATTAAGTCAATGAAGAAAGTAATAAATATTTAATTTAATATATTTTCTTAAAGTGAGGTTACAGCACCTATATTTGATGTTTTAATATGTTCAGTGTAACTGCAATTTTTGCATTGTTTCCACATAAATAAACTTCAAATAAACTACTTGGATAAAAATCTAGCATACATCAATACATACTGTTTTCGTACCAAACAGTTCTGGGGACTTTTTGAAGAGGAACTATACACTAGGGAGTTCCCTGAGAACTACACACCCTGGACTTTTTCTCTCTGCATTCGCACCACCATGGTACCTACTCAGAAGGAGGAGCTACAAAGGTTCCACTAAACCGGGTTCTGGGAACTAAAATAATTCATAGCTCCTGTGGTGAGGAATCAATTTAAAAAAGGGGGAGGGTGCCAACAGTTCCTAGAACTATGAAAAAGTTCCTGCGGTCCGAAATTGTCTAGTTTTGTTTGGGAAGCTTTGTTTGCAGTATTTAAACTTTATTTTTTTAATAATTCTACATCATACAATTCCAAAATTCACTTAGCAGACGCTTTTATCCAAAGCGACGTACATCAGAGAGTAAGTACAACACAAGCAAGGGTCTAGAAAAAAGGGAACAATGTCAGTAAGAGCAAACGATAAGCTTTGAGTCCGATTGGACACACAGATGCTGACAGGCATTGCACAGAGGCAGAGCACAACATTGACGGGAGTTCTTGAGAGCTCTAATCAGTATAGAAACCATCTTATAAGTCATCGTTATCAAACAAAAAACATTGTCACTACCATCATCATCATCAATAATATCGAGACCATCATCATTAAGTTAGTAGGTATTCATGAAAGAGCTGGGTCTTTAGCTTTTTCTTAAAGGTGCAGAGGGACTCTGCAGATCGAATGGAGTTTGGAAGTTCATTCCACCACCGGGGGGCAACAGAGGAGAAGAATCTAGTCAGAGACTTAGGACCCTGTTGTGAAGGTTGGATCAGACACCTTTCATTGGCAGAGCGTAGTGGGCGGGAGGGAGTGTAGACCTGGATGAGAGAGTTAAAGTAAGGAGGAGCCGTTTTAGTCGCTTTTTTGTAAGCGAGCAGCAGAGTTTTAAATTTGATGTGAGCAGTAACTGGGAGCCAGTGTAAGGAGATGAACAGCGGAGTGACATGTGCTCTTTTAGGTATGTTGAAGACCAGTCGTGCTGCTGCATTTTGTATCATCTACAGGGGTTTGATAGTGCATGTAGGAAGACCTGCCAGTAGAGAGTTGCAATAATGGATGTGCGATATCACAAGAGCCTGTACCAGGAGCTGTGTAGCGTGTTCTGACAGGTAAGGTCTGATCTTCCTGATGTTGTACAGGGCAAATCGACATGACCGGGCAATCGAGGCTACTTGAACCTTAAAAGTTAGCTCTTCATCAATCATGACACCCAGGTTCCGGGCAGACTTTGTGGGCATGAGTTTGGTTGTTCCAAGCTGGATATTGATCTGTGGTTGCATAGAGGGACTGGCTGGGATGATGATACAGGGTTATAAGCAAATCCTCATGATGTCAGTATAAAGTAGCTGCAATACAAATAGCTTATGTTGTACAGTTTTGGGAATGTATTGTGTTCAGTTAGAAAAATAAATCAATTACTGTAAACAATGAAATAAGACATTACTTTGAATACCCAGATTGCGGAATAAACAATATAATAAACAGCATTGTATTGTCTGTAATCTAATTAATGTGTCCACCAATAATGGTGGGTAATGCATGCTAATGCTCGACTATGACAATACAACTTAAAGATACAATTATCATAAAGACTATTTAATAAATGGAAAGGCTCTATGACCACAAACAAACAGTCAGCCCACCTCCTTCCTGTTTATGTCTTCTTAATGGCTTAGTGTTTTCAGACCACTTCCCTAAGTCTCCTTTGAGTCTGTAGCCCTTTCTTCCTGTCATACTTAAACCACCTCCTCCTCCCTCACCCTCATCTTGCCTAATGCTCTTTCCTCTCCTGACATCACCGCTTGTCTGGAAAGCTGCTCTTATCTGTCTCCTCTGTGGAATTTTTGAGTCTTCTACTCTACCTCCTTCCTCCCTTTCTCCTCTCTATTTGTCGGCTTCTAATCACTGTAATTGTACATCACTCGGTGTGCTGGCAGCCCGTGTCTATCCCCCTAGTTAGAAACGAGCAGAAAACTAGTATAGGCTAACAGTGTGACTCCCCCAGTAAGTGTTTACCTCTGTTATTTCCCAGTATCCTCTCCTTCTACCCCCTACCCCAGAAGAATGGATGAAGAAAGGGATTCTAGAAGGGAGGTTGAGGTGGTCTTATTATTTTGTTTGCCTGCACGGCTGCCTGGTTTCTCTCAGTAGAGCCTCCTTTGAATCCATAGCCTACTCATTCTCCTGATGCTTACTGGTTTGCACTGGTTTTGCTGCATACAGATATAAGTTTGAAGTTGCGTGATAGGATTTTTATATGGTCCCAACTGACACACGATGAGATGTGATCTTGATTAACAGGCATAGGTTGGCTACATAAACATGAGAGCTTCGATGCTCTTTGGCACTGATCTTTCATGTCTCTGAAGAGCTAAAAGTTTATTGATACATTTTTGTTCAATATATATATTTTTTCTTTTTGTGATCAATTTTTTATTATTTATGTGGCTAATTGTGCGTTGTGTGTTGATTTCCTCAGCAGGTTTTGTCAAGGTAGCCTGCGTGGTTCCCAGCTGATTCTCCAAGCGATCGAATCTTTCATTGGAGTTCTTTTCAGCTGGACTGAAATGTATCTTTGGAGTGGCTTCCAGCGAGAACCATTGTGAGAGGGCTCTCGATAGTCTCCTCGGTGTCCATCGGCTGTTTGTCGGTTGTATCTTTTTTGTCAGAGCGTGATCGCGACTTTGCAATGGGAGCAGCTATCAAGCTTACAGATGGTGAAGTTAAATCAGGATCTCATAGGCAGAAAGTGTAAACTTTTGCTCCAAACAAAGAGAGGGAGAGGAGCATAGGTTGACTACTCCGCCATCTTGATCACATCACTCAATATATTCAATATTTTTTGATCAAAAGAATACTGGCTGACAAATCGCTTCAAATGATTGGAGTTCAGTTTAGATGGGATTTATTTTTCTATGAAAGCAGTGGGACATAGTAGTAGACTGATATCCAGGCAAAACTATCACCAGACTAGGGCCTCCAGATGTCTGTGCACATGGGCATTTCACAAAAACGTGGGCACCTCACCTGTCTTCTGGGAGAAGGTTTCCACCTTTATTGGAGATGATTTGCAGTACAAAGGGGAAGCCTAGCATGCCATGTCTACATATTCTTAACTCCAGAAATTTCTCATGTAAATTCCTTTCATGTACACGTCACTTAAGCTTCAGGTATAGCTCACTCAATGTTTTACATGTGACCTCGTATGATTTGTACATGTTTATTGTATAATAGTGTTACATGTTGTCCTGTTGTGTGCACGTAACATTTACTTTAGTAGGTTATTGGATACGTGCTTTTACTAATACCTGTTTAATTTTGAACATTGTTATGTCTGCTCAAAGCTGCTCCACATTCTGTACTGCATGTTATATATATTTTGAATATTAACCACAGGCTGCTTTATCTGTGTCCTGCATGGTTTATGTATTTTCACCTGTGGCTACTCACCTGTCTGCCTTCATTACTGTCATGATATTTCTATTTATAGCTTTTAGCAATGTTAGAATTTGTTTTCTTTTAGGGAGCCTTTTATAAATTCTGGCCGGGGACAAGGGATAAAAAATGTGCCTTTTGGCTAACTGACATATTTACAGGAATGTTTATTAATATGCACTGTCCCTGTGAAATAAAAAAAATAAAAAATAAACAGCCTACTTAACTGTCAAGGATCAATGTATGAACTACCCCTCCATCATGAGTTTGTATGTATTGTATTTATTTATTATGTATGTATTTAATTTAACAGTACAACAAAAGTTGTCATTCCGGCGATACATTTATTTTATTTATTTTTTAAATACCTTTTTGTGAATTTTGAGCCCCTGTCCCTGTAAAATCCACTGCACATCCCTGCTCCATCAAATTATAGCTCTAAGCCTACAACTAGTAACGCCCGCCTTCCTCCATCGCAAACAAACCGACATCCATGAGATCAACCATCATACGGCTACAGACACTGCCAGCCATGTCCTGCCTCTAAAACAAAAAAAATACTGTTTTTTTAGCATTTTAACGCACCCCACCGCTACATGCTTGCTCTGTCTTTCTAAATTTGATATTTTTGGAGGTTGGACGTTTTTTTTTTTCATAAAAAGAAGAAGAAGAGAAGATGTGTTCACGCGCGCTGAAGATGAGCTGTGGCGTTCAGCTGTCAGTGAGCGCGGCGCTGCTCGTGCTGCTGCTCTCGCTCTCCGGTAAGACACAAAACAACCAAACCGATCAATGCACATTGATACGACAAACAACGGTTCGATTATGGCGACCGCAAACGGCCACATTCTTCTCCATTTCTCTCTTGTTGTGTTTGTGCGTGTGATAAAGAGAGACAGAGAGAGAGAGAGAGAGATGAGATAGCCTACCCACAATAATTGTTACTAGGCTACAGCATTTCCCCTGCTGACAAAAACCGTGGAGAAAGAAAATAACAGATTGTTTGGACTTTCCACAATTGCTCGAGGCTTTACAAAATCGTGGTAGAGGATGCAGTCTCCCTTAAGTCTCCACGTTATTTCTGTTGACAGCCACAGCATTGATCCAGTGTATCACAGCCTTTAAACAGGATTATGATGCACTGCATAAAAATAAATATGGGCTAGGTCTTCTTGCACAATCACAGTGTACATTACAGGGGGTCTGTGAGTCAGTGTTGTGGTTGCTGTGACTGACAGATCAAAATATAGGCCTAGAATCAGGTGCTAACAATGTGCTGGTTATATTCATAGGCCTGGTATTCAAAAGGAGACATACCATATCAAAACAACTGTTGTATTTGTGTTTAGGATTGCATGCAGCAGGGAGCGAATGCAAACGTATCAAACCCAGACTGGTTCATGATTATTCCCGGAGAAAAAAAAGGTAGCTGCCAGATCAAAAAAGGGCCTCCAGTAGGCGTGACCCACATCTGTTCAAAGCAGAGCATCAATGCTTCAGCTGAAAGCCAGCAACTGAACAGAAGGTGTTTTCCAGCAGACAACAAACAAAAGCCATCCTGCATTACATAACATAATGGTAGCCTACCTACTCTCTACCTGCTGATTGCCTATATTAAATCAATTTCTTATCAGAGCAAAATATGGAACAACGAACAACAATGAATGCAACTTAAATGAGATCCTCTACCCAATGGCATACAATCAAATCCTCTGTGAAGTAGAAGGCATTGTTTTCAAATGATTTTAAAGCCAACAGCTTACATCAACATACAAACACTGAGAGCCAATAAAAAAGACTGATCATCAAACTGCAGTTCACCGGTTTAAAGCTGTTATGGGGATCTCCCACCAAAGGTTGACTGTTTCTGTGAACTTGTTGCATAGAGGAGCTTCTCAGATACTGTTGCTGCTAAAGGGAACATCGCTGCGTCTCTGTCTTCATTTTTGATATTTGTAGCTTATCCTTATTAAATCAAATATTTGTAGAAATGTGCATGAGCTGTATTTTAAAATGGTCTTTCACATTAAGATACCTCACAAAATGGAAAACAGAGATTGCCATCAACTGGGACTGTTATGTGCCACTTCCTGCTTCACAGCCGTGTCTCTTGCCTGACAACTGGTTTGTCAGAATGCTTATACAACTCTGCAGAATCCTGGAAGGAATGTTTCCCACCAATAAATAATTTAACTTTACTCCCTACTGTTACACTTACTGAAAACAGGCACTAGAGGGCAGCAACACCTTTAAAGAAAATGCTTCAACTGTATATTAAATGGCACGCAATCCTTAAGAGGCATCAACGTGGACTACTGATGCATCATTAAACAGCAAGGCGTTTTGTGTTAGTAAATAAACTTAAATAGAAAGTAGATTTTTTCTTTACTTAAGTATTTCATTTTTATGACTTTATAAAGTCTATCCACTTCTTCAGATATAAATTATTGTTCTATCTACGACACCACATTTGTCAGATTGTACCATTTTTCTGCCAGTGATAAACCATACCTTGTCTAATTGGATCATTTTATCTAAACCATTCTGATGAACTCTGATGATATAAAATCCCATCTGGGCTTAGAATATTGTCTCATTTCCAAAGCTAAATAAACCTTTTCTTGAGTTATTAAAAATAATTGTCACAAGGTGGAAAACTTGTTTTTTCTGAACTCATACAAACTGTCATTTTGAAAAATGTGATTTGAATTACAATGTGTCATTTTTTCCAAGAAAAAGTGGATGTTAAACAATTGACATTATAAACTTAATACCTTCAAATAAACAACACTTATTCGTCTATAACATGATTCTGCAGCATGACATTGTCAGTCAAGTGTACGAGTGCATTAACATACAGTAACATGGACCCAGTATCTCTCTTCAGATCATCGTCTAGAGGCTTTAAGCTCAAGTCAAACTGTGCAACAAACAGTTAACTTAAACTTGACTTAACTAAAACAATAATAAGCTCAACTGTTTTAAAGATGCATCCCATCAGTTGCTTAATCACTGATACTAACACTAAACATGCTGATACAGAACTAAAATGACCACTATCCACAACTAGATTCATTTTGCCAGTCTCACTACTCGTATGTTTCTGTGTGGATTTAACATAAAGACTGTGATCTTTTTTTTGAAAGCTACCAATACTCAAAGTTAAAGCAATCAAACTTTGATGCTCTGCAAAAAAAGAAGCACAACTGTCAATAATCCAGAACGTGGAGGGACTGAAAGTACCTTTCAACTCTCACTCATCAAGTCAATATTTTCAATGTTGTATGGTTTATATAGTGATATTAAAACAAGCAGGGACATATGCTGTTATTCTATCTATGCAGAGCAGGGAAATAATGCCAATTCTCCTGTATAAAGCATCTCCTTCTGCTGACATGATTATTTGCTTTGTTCACATATTGCTTATATGACAGTAACCTAACACACAAGATGCTGCAGGCTGACACAGTACTGTGTCAGTATTTCTTTATAGGGTTTCAAGGCTGTTAGGAATCCAGTTATGACATAGTCATACCAAAGCTGTTCCAGCACACATGACTCCCTGCTACTGCTCTAAACATTACTGATGGGTGTCATATTGTTGTTGTGAGCTGTAATGTATGGGCAGCTGCACAGAATGCTGCAGTGGGCAGGGTGCAATGTTGCTTTGTCAAAAGAAGGGGGCACTAGAGCTAAGCCGAAGCAGTGCAAGAACACAACTGAATCACCACTCAACAAGACAAGGGCTTAAGAATTAAGAGGCCGAATGCTGAGGTCAACACATCATCCATACAAAGTGTTTTGCCTTTACAAGTTGTGTTGTGAACATAAACCGTCAAGAGAGAAACACTTTACCAATGGTAACATTTGACAAGAAAAAAAGGCTTTTCTTTCTGGCATAGTGAGACAGACCGCCTGCTGCAACCGTTTTCTGACTAGCCCACAAAATTAGTGTCAAATCATCAGAACACTAAATTGTCGACTGCAACTTTTAAATAGTAACACTTCTCAGTTCTCACACAAAATCAATTATTCAGATTCCAGACAGCAGCAGAAATGAAAGCTATTAAATAACAATGTGTGCCCCCAGTGAGAGTAGCTTGGAATGTGAGCATGTTTTTACACCAGAAACGATCAAATGTAATGTGACTGACTAACTCCTCGTGATGCATCATCATTAAGCCAAATGTAACCCTGCGGGACACCTACTGAATTCACGATTGGGACCAGTTTGAGAGCAGTGTTGAGACCTTACAGTGAGCTAGGTGAAGAAGAAAAGAAAAAAAGCACAACCTTTTGTCTGATTATCTGAATGATAATATTTTATGCTGATTATCCATGTATGAATTAATGGCTCCTTGGAAAATTGTTCAAGGAGGGTCCCAGTTTGAGAACACACACATGTAGACAGACACACTCAAAACAAGAAGGGGCACTGGTTTTAAACTCCATTAAACCACTTCAGGAGTAACTCCTCTCACAGAATTCCCTTAATGTAGTCAGAATTATCCTCGACACCAAAACAAGTATGTGGTAATACTGCTAATTACTACATCAAATCAGGTCTAGTCTAGAAAAATAGAGCCCTAGGCTTCACTTTTTTTTTGGTATATCCTCTAAATACTGAGATGCAGGCATTAGAGTGTGACCTTAAAGAAGCTTTAAATCACTTTTAGAAGCGACCTTCATGAGGGAGATTTGTCATGTTGTGTCTTCAGTGGATTCTACAAACTCTTTTCCATGACACTCCATAGACGACTCACTGAACTGAGATACAGGGGCAGAAGAGTTATTATTAAATCATATGTATTGAAACTATCCAAAATGGTTTTCAGCCACATATTGTACAATCAGAATGGAAAAATGCCCCTGATTGACACTGTTACTTGGTTTATTGTAATCCCTCTCTGACTCAAAGTTATCTATTGCTTTAATCTTTTTTTACAATACAAATTGAGACACTTCGGCGGTTTTCAATATGGATTAAGTGAAAATATAATCTTCACATGCTTTAAAGAGTTTCATTCCTCACACATGTAACTAACTGCTGTACCAGCTCTTTGCCTGTACGAGCTTTCTTTCGCTCCTTTCTGATCAGCCAGGGGAAGCTCAGTTGTTTCACTTACATTTAGATATATCATCTTTCTGGTATAGGATTTTGTGTTGAAAACCTTATGGGAAGGTGGTCACGTAATGTAGAGTTGGATGAGAGGGATAGGGAGGGCACAGGAGTGATGATGTAACAGACCTACCTATGGCTTACCTATTTTTCCGCTGTGACCTTGTGAAGGTAACGGCATCAATGGAAGGGAGGGAGAAGGGGAGTGAGACAGCAATCCTTGGAATTTGGGTGATGTGAGGATGTGGAGAAAAAGAAGAAGTGTCATTTTAAGGCTAGAAGAGGGGGTCGAGGAGAGAATAGGGATTCTAAGGGGGGAGAAAAATGCGTGAGAGGAGGCAAGAGAGGTGAACGGAGATGGGAGAGGAAAAAAAAAAAGGGAGGGGCAAAGAGAGGGAGGAGTTGCGTGAGGTGGCTTCACTGCAGTATTTCATTTGTGAGCAATTCTGCATCTGCCTCTCTTTTCCCACTATCCACAGGACTGCTGAGTCAGCAGGGGCATGTATCCAACTGTGTCTCACACAGTATACGTGTGTATGGGTTACAATAGCAAAGTTAGATATGTGTATACAGTGCTTACATGTGTGAGTGAGTTGTGTGACGGTGTCTGCTTGGATTTCTCTCTGTCAGCTGTGCCTACACATTGGTCTGTATGCAGGGATGACATTGACTTAGCACACGCTAGCATGCTTAGCTCACTGCTGACAATGCACACTTTGCAGGGGGTTTGCGTCTGCTTGCGTGTGCATTATTTTTGTGAGAAAGCAGGACTCTGCATCACAAGCCACCTGACTGGGGTGAACTGTGTGCAGTGGATAATTGGGTGTGCTTATGTGTGTAAATTATACATATGGGTGATGGGAGGAGATGTTAAAAGTGCATGTGTGGGGGTGTGTGTGTGTGTGTGTTAGTACAATATGTGTGTGGTGCAGAGAGGCAGGCCTGTAGAGTGGTGCAGCAGCAGTGGGAAGGGAGCCAGAAACACCCGACTGCGGAGGACGAGAATGGTGCAGAGTCCCGTCACACAAACACACACACACACACACACACACACACACACACACACACACAGAGAGAGAGAGAGAGAGAGAGAGGCACAGATTCTGTCTGGGGAGTGTAGAGTCGTACTGTTAGGAAACTTGAAAGAATTAATGATATTTTAACATAACATTATATTTTAAAAGGAGGCTTTTGGTCTGTCAAGGCACAAAAATGTGAGAATTTGCTATCCTGACATTCGTCCTATTTTTAACAGCAGGGTCTCAATTACTCTGACTGATACTCATACTCTTCTAATCAAGCAACGTTTTTGAAAATCAGATGGCCACAATACATAGGTTACATGTCTTAAAGTAAGTAGACTGTATAAAATGTAGACGTAGTCTCAGTGACATCACCCATGGGTTTCTGAAGCCGACTTTTGAAGCCCATAGATGGCAGTCGGCATATTGGATCTGCTGTCTCAAACCAGCTTAAAGCCTCCTGACAACAGCAAACAGCTACACACAACCATCAGTCAGATCAGCCACATCTCTTATTATGAACAACTCTGAAGACTTTGTAAAATAAAAATGGTTAATATTCACCCCCCCCCCCCCCCCCCCCCCCATACAGAAATTAGCTTTTCAGACCAAATAGTTTTTTATACCAGAGAACATGTGCATTTCTTCTATAAAAATTGTACTTTTTGCATTAGGTTGTATGTGACTTTTGCTTTTGCAGCCAGCCTCAAGTGGACACTCTGTGAACTGCAGTTATTTGCACTTCCACATTAGCTTCATTTTTTAACACCAGAGGTACCCACTTGCTTTTTGTTAGTGCCAGATTACCCATCCCAGGTTTAATAAAACTTTTATACCAGTGAAAAATGACATATGCCTACCTTTAGTCTTTAGGTTTTTTTATTTATTAGTTTTAATCCACTGTTATTCACGATCAATAGGAAAATTAAACAATTACAATGTATCACAAAACTAATTTACCCTCAACTACAAGTAAATGTCTAGGTTGCCTACAATGAGGGATTGCTAAAAAGAGAATATGGTGGCTTCTACTACACCTAGATTTCTACATTTTATAATTCATACCATTTCAAAGATGTGGGTTTCACAGTTAAGTATTATAAGAGCCAGACCAAATAAAAGATTAGAAAGAAATTTTGTCTGGCTTCAAGGCTAGGGTAACCACTTCCAATGTAAATGGCGCAACTCCATTGAAAGCTGTATAGTATAAGCTTACATGCTACATTTTGAAATCCCATAGGAGGATTTTAAATCTGAAATTCTTGATCGAGGTGGATGCCACCATCTGCTGTACAGCAGCAATGGCATAGTGTGTACCACTCCAAATCAAATCAAGTTTTTGTGAACATGACTAGAACTTGCCTTTCAATGTCTAGACCTTGGAGGTGCTTGGAAATTCAATGTACTAGTACACTACAGACAGATCAAGGACAAGAAATACATGTAGTACAGTAGAGGCCACCACTTCCTGTGTGCCATGTTTTACACAGACATGTCTGGAACTGTTGAGTGTATAGCTGGCATAAAGCTTGATCTACAATCATTTTATCGGTTTTGCTCACTTTAAATGTATTCTCTGGGATAAAAAAAAAATCACATCAAATGACTGTCAGCCTGAAAGACAAAAGTGCTCTCCAGACAAAGTGCGGAAGACGAGTCAGCAGTAACATGGACACCCCCATCCTCACTAAAAACTGGCTGACTAAAACAGCTGATGTATTGCATTTTTCAGCTGTTCAGAAAATGCTGTCTGAGTTGAAGTATGTTTGGTTTAACATGGAGCCCTGAAATGTCCAATCCTTCAGAATTCACAATCATTACAGAGGTGTGAGATAACATTTAAGTTATGCATGCTCAAAATTCCAAAATGTGTACAAGTAATGTTATTTTGATTATTGTCATTTACATTCCTTTTAGTTTTTTTTCCTTCATATTTAAATACACAATCTACTGTGTTTGTTCTTCAGTTTGTTATAAATCCATTGAAACTTAACAAGAGTCAGATCTGCTTCCCTCCTTGAAGCCTAGATATCTCATTATTGTTGGTAGCACACTATTAACAATTGTGTTATTTTCATTTACAGGATGTTCATGCATGGATGTGTTGATGCCCAATACACTAAATGCTCTCAATGGAACAACTGTCAAAATCCCCTGCACATTTACATCCTGCTACAAGATGGACGCTACCAAGTTTGCCATGAACTGGACCTACCAAGAATCACTTAATGATACAGAAGACATGGTAAAACGTCTCGTCTCTATTCTAAACAACCAGCGTGCCTTGCCGACAATTTAAAATCTCAGTCCTTATGAACTCTCACTCATTCTTTCTCTCTCTTCATCCATAGTTTATGACATACTTTAGGAAAAAAGGAATGGTTCTGCGCTCAGACCGCTTTGGAGATCGGGTCTCGTTTGTTGGAATCCTGGAGAAGAACGACCTGTCAATCACCCTTTCAGATGTTCAGAAAGAGGATGAGGGGTTTTACAAATGCTATGTGCGAAACCCTCCAGACCGCATCCAAGGACTTGGTGTCATAGAGCTCAAGGTTGTCACGGAACGTAAGTAACTTACCCTACTGTCTGAAAATACAAAACACTAAGGGCCAGATCCACTAAAAATGGATTGCTCCTGCTAATAGCACAATTAATTGTGCAGAAATTGCACCCACGTTCTGTCTTGTTGAAGCATCCTTTCCGCAAAAGAATTTGCACTTATTATATGCCTACGCTTACATGGTCACAAAGCTTCCTGCTCTGCGCAGTTTGCTCTTTTTTTTTGCAGCGTAATGTGAAGAAAAGCGGTCTGCACCTTTTCTCGGTGCTGAGCTGCTGATGAGGCTGTTTTGTCCACATAAAGACGATGAGCTAGGAGGGGAGGGGAAACCTTTTCAGGGTTTATTTTCATGCAAGTCTTGAACAATTTAAAATGACTTCCACTGTTTACAACAAAGCTTCCTCTCTGAATGGAGCAAGCAAGGGAAAGTTGAAAAAATAACCCCAAAAAAACAAATGTGCAACGGCTCCAAACCTCTGTGGATGAAGTGTTGAGTTGCTGATTATATGGTTATATTAATAATATCAATACCACAGTAATATTTAGAGACTTTAACAGATCATTTATTTTAAAGTCATAGAGAGGCGGAATTGTTTTCCTGATCACTGGAAAGTTTGCAAGTGACTTCTCGAACAAATACTGATCCACAGTTACCCCAGCTAAGTACAATGTCTTGTCCTTTTGCGTATATTTTAGTCAGCGGAGAGAGAGAAAAGGGAGAGAAGCAGAAATTACGCCACAAGGTCTCACAGATGTTAAATAGCACCACTGTAACGGCTTGTGGGAATTAGCGCTGGTATTTTCAAAAAAGCTTATTTGAACTAAGGAAGGGGGACATTTTGCACCGAATGTTCTTATTTTCCCTAATTTACCAAGGGCACTATCTGCTTGGCAGTGTCGTTTGCATGCATTTCAACCTTTGCATGTGCGCTGTGGATTACAAACTATCTTTTTATCTCATTCGAAAAGGTTTAGCGTCTGCAAAAGCAGCACAATACATTTGTGGATCATGCCCCAAGTATCTATAAACCCTAAACCCTTGCTTTAAACATACATTGCCTGACTACGTTTACGCTCATGTTAGCATAAACTAAACTTGGACGTGGATTTTTAAGGGTGAGTTCTACTACATAAAGCATCATGTGTGTCAATATTGGGCTAAAATTGACTGTGAAACAAGTATGTAAGGGCTGCAAGAGCTATTCATTCTGTTATTTCCTGTTCATATCAGTGTATTTTTAGTGTACCCATGGAAAAAATATATGAAATACCATAATGTCTGTTGGCAGAATAAGTGACACTTTTATCTAGCCACAGCTGTTGCCAATATTTGGCTACAACCGACCATTTGTGGCTTTGCACAATCAGCTGTTTACACTCGCTTAAATGTGCACATGCTGATGCAAGCTAAAAATGGACACAATGGGTATTTTGAAATCAATATTAGTTTGAAACAGTGATATGAGCATGATGATTTTTTCCTTCTTTCTTAGAATGTGGTCCCAAAGAAGTGATTGTAATTTCATTGTTTTCTGCAGTGCAATAGATGTTCTTTACCAGCCGGCTTTAAGGATCAATGTTACACAATCAATTATAGCATACTGTTTGTCTGTGTGTGAGTTTCCTTGAGCGTGAGCGCCTACTGGTGATGACTCAGCGTTTTACTTATTAATGACCAACAAGAGCCTGAACTTAGTCCCAGGCATCTTTTTCATGCACTCACACGCACACACACTCTCCTATGAGGCTAACTCAGCAGCACTTTCCTTCTTTCCACTCTGTTTAATCAGCCTGGTAGAGCTTTTAGCCAGCAGTGCATTTGTCTCCATCTTTTTGTCTGCAGACTATTTAACCCTCTCCTCTCCCCTCCTTATAGTTCCTCCTCCAAGAGATTCAACCATTGCGGTTGCAATAGGGGCTTCAGTGGGTGGAGCATTAGCTCTCCTGATCCTTTCCATGGTGGTAGTGAAATGCCTCCGTCGTCACCAGAAACAAGAACTGATTTCAGAGGAGAAGATGGAAGAAGAAGGAAAGCTGGAGGCTGAAGGTGTTGCAGAGGAGGGAACCAAGTAAGAAATCTAACCGTATCACCCTCCTTCCTCAAGAAGGACCTGCCACTGGCGCTGAAATGGTGTGTCACTCATGTTTCAATGGAACAAGCCAATTCATTATGGCAGTTTCCCTCATGTGTTCTACTGGCATAATGCAACTTAAAAAGGTCATTTTAGTACCAGCAAATAACACTCCCCCAGTGTATACAGTTTTTGTCCCCGGAATATTCTACAGGTAAATATGAGATGTCATCACTGCTTGCATGATATATACAAAAGATGGCCACTGCTTCAATCCTTAAAAGCATTAGCTTCTGGAACAGTATCTCACTTTTGCCCCACTGAGATTCCCAAATAAATAATTAAAGAAAAAAAAACATATCAAATCAAGCAAGAATAAATTGATTTGTTTTCCAGTGGAAAGAGTGTTGTGGAATCTAAAGTGGCATGAGCCAGTAGAACAGCAGCAACATACCAACAGTAATAAGCTGCATACCACCAATAGAATTATCAGCATCTTAATTAAGAGTCATATACCAGAAGGCACCAGAAGGTGTGATAATAAGTTAATTAGGCACACATTTATAAACACAAAACTGGTCCTCACAAACTACATCTTAAAGGCCAGACCAACCAATCACCATCATAAGGATTTACCATATCCTAAGACCTAAACATACGGATAGACAATCACATTTGTATTCTGACAAATTTAAGCTAGAGATGCTAAAAGGAGATCTATGAGGCGGATCCATATTTTAATACATACATATCATTTAACAATGTTGGATGTTCGCACTTAACCTTGTCAAAGCTTTTTTTAAACACAAGATACACAGCTGTTGACGTAATCCCCAGATGTGGTTTTCTGGTGTTCTGAACGAGATGTTACAAGAACTTTGTGAGGATCGTGAAATTTGTGAGCCCAGAAACTGTAGTCAGTTTCTGTCGACGTTTTAGAGCAAAGCATGTTAAGAAGTTGTAGGACATGCCCAACCCTGGCAACTCTTTCAAAGACACGTCCACATGGTCTCTCACTCAAATTTCCCTGTGACTGCAAACAGAGCTGGCTAATCGGAGGAAAGTGGGCATGTGGGGAGGAAGGGCCTCATGGTGCGTTCCATTTGATCCCGGTAGTCTGAAATACTGAGTCACCGGTCTGATATGTCTTCAACTTGGCTTCGTGCGTCAACTGTTAAGTTTAAGCTGTAAATATTGTGTTAATTAGCAGCTTAGTCCAATTTTTGTGTGATTAAATAAATCACACAGAAAGTATTGTGCAAGTTCGATCTGTAGCCATGTTGCCATGTTATTTTCGCATGCAAACTATCACGCAGTGTGTTGTTATCGTCTGGTATTAACTAACAAAAAAAAGGTACTCCTGGAGACGTCCACGTTCCTTGTTCAACTTGCAACTGGAACGCGATTAACTCAGTTGTGACATCATTCCGAGCTCGGAGATCCCAGTTCCAAGGTAAATGGAACGCACCATTGAAGAGACAGGCAGCTGAAATTCACTGTTTCAGACGGAGGCTGAAATGAGGGCTTTTACTGACGCCAGTACAAGATACATTATGATGTTTTAAAGCTACACATCTCACAATGCTACTCAATAAGTGTCCAAGACTGAATTAAAATTGAAATGCAGGTTTAGATGATACATTTGATCTACTTAAGGCCTGGGCAGACTCTGTTAAAAATGTACTCCACCCCAAATTAAACATAGTTTAGAAATGAAGCTATCCGTCCAAGTACTTATTAAACTCAAACCCCTGCTTGTTGACTGAAACCTAACCTACTGTTGTGTTTATTTTACACCTCTTGTATTATTTCTTTATAGACAACCATAGCTGGGTCATCTGAATCAGCAGCCTGTGGAGTGCTCATTCGTAGCACCTCACCAGGTAAATATGTGTTTGATTTAACCAGTCCTGTTGTCAGTCATACAGTTTTAATTGATTTGGAGAAATGATAATGACGCTTCTGTGAACACAGTTTATTTGAACTCAACACAAGTATAGCAACACAAGCAGTTCTTTATCTAATGCCTTCCCTCGAGGACATTAATGACTGGGACAACTTAACATAAAACAAGTTATATTACAAATATTATTGTCTCTTTTTCTTATATTTTCTTTCAGACATGTGCACCCCCCTTCCTGAAGATCTGTAGTAACCACAGCTTGAATCATCATGCACTGATGCGTCCATTCATTCTGCATGTGTGTGTGTGTGTGTGTGTGTGTGTGTGTGTGAGTAAGTGTGTACTGAATGTTTCTATGTGTGTGAGGGTATTTCTATATGTCTGTGTGAGGTGGGTCTTTCTGCTTGAAATACGCCAGGAAAACGTTTTCTGCAACAGAATCTTCAAACACATTATTTCATTCATAGCTGCAAGTCAATTTAAAACAATTAGAATCCCTTCTTATTATGAGAATGCCACGATCGTAGCAAATTGCACAACAAACTAGGGCTGGGTAGTGTGACCTAAAATGAATACCAGTGTATAGTTTGAGTATGGTAAAAAAAAACATATTGCAGTATCTAATTCTCAGCGGAAGTTTGATATATCATTAATTAATTGTTTGTAAAGTTTACCATGGTTTAAGAGGCAGAGATTCATACTTAAGTTTGTTTAAAGCTAAAATATTTTAACATTTCAGGAGAGGATGTGTTGGTATCAGTTTTATAATGGTTTATTGTGCCGATGCATCCACTTTCCAGCTATTACTGCAATCAAACTTTGGGATTTTGTTTAAATGGCTTTGGTCAGTATGTCATAGATTTGTGGTGGTAGACAACAAGAAACGGAGTTCCCAATTACAACCAAACCTGTCAAGTAACTGATATCCTTTTAAAAATGTCATTTCTGCTTTCAGGGTCTTCAAAAAAAAGGCTAAATATCTGTAAAAAAAATATCACATAGCTTTCTGCCAGGATCTGTCTACATGAGTGTTAGAAGCATAAAGGAAACAGTGTGTCCAGCGTGTTGGTTAACAGCGTTTGGCTAGCAAAAAAGGGTCAGCTACAAACAGTCAATTGAAAACAATATGGCGTCACGTTAATGATAACATGACGGAAAGGCAAGTGTGTATATGGAGCTCCCACTCTCTCTACAAATGTTGCTTCTACAAAGCTGTAACACCATTAAATTCACTGGGACACCAATATGACGCTGTTGTGGAGTCAATATGAATGTACAAAGACGCGCTGATGGCGGAGATTCTTCCTGAGCTACGGCGCTGCTGCGGAAAATCTCACTCTGAAAATGTTTAATGATTATCCAGCAGTCTAATTGTCAAAGTGTGTTTAAACCTAATTGAATGGCAACAGTTTCACTACATCACCACTAAAATGTATTTACCGTTAATCACTATGATGAAGGTCAGGCAACTTCAGACTTTCACATTCAGTCTTTTAATAATTACGGTTGATTGCATCATGAGGCCTACTGGAAGATGTAGTTGACTCTTTCAAAGCTTGTCCATTTAGTGGTAGTGATAACAACAGATTAAACCAAATGTTTATTGTTTTTACATTGTGGGTTTATGTAACAACTCTGCCTTAAATCCATGTCTCTCAGCTGCCTGTTTGGGCACCATGTCTTAATATACATTCATGCACTTGTTAGCGCCTGTGTAATCCCCCTTCCAATACTGGAAAAGTAATAGTCTGTGACTGAGCCATTTATGTCTATCTGTCTCAGTGTTGTCTACTCGTGGCCGACTTTCTCAAACATTCCTTTTTTTAAGACTTGTCATGGTGGGAAAAGCACTGATTTAGATCATTATATAAACATTGTCTTTTTATTCACAGAGCCATGACAGCAGCCCCATGCACTACATAGTTCACTATAGTAATCCTCCAAAACGTTATTTTTTATAATATTCAAGATTAAAAGTGGGTAAAATGTGAGTAAACTATAGAACACAAAGCTGTATTATAGATGGCATGGCTCGTACCCTCTTTTCTACAAACAATCAAGTGAAATTGAGTATAGCTTAGGAAGAAATGAAAATGCAGCCCCATGACATTAGCTCTGTGGTTTACCACATTATTAATAACTGTACAATAAACTCTACCGCTTTTTATATTTGGACTGGTAAATGAATGAAAGAGGAGATTCCACACACGGTCGCTGAGACAGTATTCCATTATGCATATTGTCAGGGTTCTGAAATGTTAGCAGCTAATTGTAGTTATTGTTAAATTTACCATTTAAATCAGTGTTTTTTTACCATTTCCATGTCAACATGTAAAGCTGCCTTTGTCTGATCTGCATTCACTACTTCATCAATTGTTCTTCTTAACGCAAATGTTTTTTGTGTGGGTGGGTGTGTGTGTGTGTGTGTGTGTGTGTGTGTGTGTGTGTGTGTGTGTGTGTGTGTGTGTGTGTTAAAGAAAAGTGCAAGCCCGCATTTCTTCTGGTCAGTGAAGTGAGGTTGCCTAAATTTTACAAGTGCTCTGGTCAAAAAAAAAAGCAGGGAATTGTAGTTTAATGTTTTTCTAACCACCTAGTCTAACTTGCAGCTCAGATTATATATTTACTTATAAAAACAGCACTGCCAAATCTGAAAATTTCTGCACTTTGCCACTTACTGGTCATACCAGCCATCCATATGGCTGAAACCTCTGCATTCTCCTTGCTAAATGCTTTAGGTTATCAGAGAGGAGTGACATCTTTTCCTGCCTAAATACAGGCCTCTGTTATGTGTAGGATTAAAACAACTGTCAGTCTTTGACCATTCAATATCTGTGCACAATTATACTATATTGTGCAAGGAAATCAGTCAGCGATTCTAGTTACTTTCCCCCTCCCTCACATTAGGCTACATAAAACATCTATCACTTGATTAGGAGTATGTGTTAAGAGATGAAGTCAAGTCAATTATGGTTGACTACAAGACAAAATGTTGTCAATCACATGTCAGTGATATTTTAAAGTAACAAACACTTTGCATCCACAATCACATAACCCAGGCTTGTGCCAACCTTTGATTTTAAACTTTATATTAATTGTAGGAATTAAACAAAGGTGCCCAAAAATATGACGACTCCCAGACAGTCAGGTATAGAAGTTGATTTAAATAATAAAAGTTATATTCATGACGGACAGAAGGGGAATTTATTTTAGTTTGTCTCTAACCATGAGATGTCATCATAATGACTTTGTCAAAAGAAGCATGTTCAATGTATTATAGTGCCATGAATGCATGTGAAACAATGCATTAGTATATCAAAAATGAGATATGTGTCTGTTTTACCATAAAACAACAGCAACATGGGTCAGTCAGTCAAAGCATGTCTGGTTTTGCTTTTGGTGTGTCAGGGTCTCCCTCAATTAAGTCACCAGGTTGCACCATTTTCTCAAGATTATAGTAAGTAGATGTTATTCTAAAACATGCTTAGAAATATGGCTGACATCTTAAATTTAAAGACTGCAAGGGGTATGTGGTTGCACTTTGAAGAGTTTTATCTGCCACCTGCAAAATACTGAGAAATAATAAGTCAATATTTCATATCATGGAAAAGGATCTCCAGCACAGACTTTGTTAGGGCCGTCTTTTTTACTGGATCTCTAACTTGAACTGTGTTTTGGAGAGATTTAAATACAACTTTGACGTAATGCACCTGAAACAGATTCATATATATATATATATATATATATATATATATATTATACAAAAAGATTAAAAAGTTCACCATATTGAACTGAATGGAACTGTGGAAAAACATAAAGCTCACATTGTTATGATGGTATATTGGAATGTTGAGTCGTTGTAATCGAAACATGGCATGGTGGGTAAAATAATATAATGGGAAAATGTGTCCGTGGTGCATTTTTATGAAACACTTGTTTAGATCACCCTAAATGTATAAAATAAAAATAAAAAACGATTGGATATTTGATCACTGTTGAAATATCATTTCACATGGTTCAGCATGTGAGTGTTGGTAACCACTGAATGTCTAGTTTTTACCCATGTTGATAACAGTCCAGCTGTGTCACAAACTCATATCCATGTCTTACTTGTAATGTGTCAAGCGCTTAATGCTTCCAAATATGGTAACTTGGCCAATCCTGGTTTTTGAATTCTTTTTCTCTATCATTGTAAATGTATTTAACTACCAAAAGCACATCAGTGACATCACAGTAGTATTCTTTAGACAGATAGTGCTTACTCTGGGATTATAAGAAAGCTTGAAGTTAAAGGCAGGGTTGATAGGTTTTGAAAGTAGCATTCCCTCAGTGCTCCGTCTGCACCCACCCCCTCCCCTCTGTGCTCCCTCAAAAGCCATGGCCCTCACTTACATGCACAAGCGCCATTGGTACATACGCGGAGCTCAGTTCATGCCTCAAGTGTGGGCTCGTGCATGCATGGGGTAGAAAACGAGCAGGGAGACAGGGAGGCACGATTGGTTCATAAAAATGGCACCTCGTGGCAGACATTGGTCAAAGTTTTTACAGGCTTACAACTGTTACAGATGACGGATTTTCTTCATTCCTGTTTCAGAGCTCATGAGTTATTAATTCCTTTCAGGACCTGAAGACAATTTGAACCAAAATCTCACCTAAGTGTATCAGGAGAAATGATCAACCCTACCTTTAATTATACTGGAGAGCAGCAATTAACAGGGTCTTAAGGTGAATTAATTAGTTGGCAAAACTTTAAAAAGTTATTTGGTCGAGATAGCCAATGCATCACAGGTTCTGGTTCTATTAGTGAACATGCATGTTTCATTTGCAGGGTTTGAGGTGCTTGACCCATAACATGATGTTATAAAGACAAAATGTACATTCATTTTTTTTTAAAAGGGGGTTTGGTTTGCCATATAAAACTACATACATAAAGATATTTAATTTAATTGAGTGTATTTCTTAATGAGAAACAACAAACACAAAAACATTGAAGTTGAATCTAGCGTCGGAGTTGCGCTTGTGCATCATTCACCTCTGGATATGAGTTTGCCCTGAATTTGCTCTTTTTTCACATTAAATGTTAGCAAACACCAAACGTATGCTTGCACTGTGCTGCCTTTGAACAGGCAGCTGTCATGACATGATGTATTTTGAATAAAGATGATTTAGGAACATGTCATAGTTCTTCGTTCTCTCTTTTCCATCCATTTGATCATGTATTGTATCTCTTTACCTGATTGTTCTGTTTAACCTTCTGGAGTCTAAGGCATTTCCACTCATTTTTAACGCCTGGTCTCATTCTGTAATAAGAGCTGTATAATCTCACCAGAGTAATGCACAACCATGTAATACTGCACATCCTTGGGAATCAGAATATCTATCCTCTAAGGATGTCATATGAAGTCCCAAATTGTTTTTACACCATAAATACATTATAAAAATAAAAGCCAAAATGTAATTTCACAGATATATGTTGACTTGTAATCTAAAACAACAAGGTTCAATCCTCAGGGAGTTTATAAAACACTTGTATTCAATTCAAAGTCTACACATTATTTTTAGCTGTTTTGTAAAAAGAGTGAAGATCTATTGATACTAGAATAAGCTGAATGGGATGAATCCATTAAAAACAGTTCTATCTTTTTATTTCTGTGCCAAGAGCCGGTTGTGACGTATGTTTCAGGCTACATTGACTTCTCATTGGCCCTTACATGTCAGTTGATGGCAGATACAGCATGTGATTGGTCAACAGACCAAAACAACAATAGGGGGAGGGACTAAAGAAAACACAATAGGAGTAAGATGTTAACTTTGGTTATAATATATTTTTAATTTATTATTATCATTTTTTTATGTATTTATTTACTTGTTGTTTTCATTCATTTACATTTGATGTAAAGTATTTTTTACATAGCTCATGCTACATACTCCGCTATGTAGTTGACAGTATGCACCTATTTAAGTCATGGTTGAAAGCCGCCATTAAACTAAAAGAAGAAGAACAGACCAAAACAAGATGGCAGCATCCATGTTGGCCGAGTTAGCCAAAAGAAATGAAATTATTTTACTAAAATGTATACATATATCATCATGGATAACTTTCATTTTTGGTAGGATTTTATCCGGATAGTCAGTGAATATACACTGAGCTTCTCAGTAGGATAGAAAAGCCTCTGGATTTCACAGAAACACACGTATCGCAGATCGCAGGAAAGTTGCCGAGCAGACGAAGCGAGTGGATTTCACAGTAAGTTGCTACGTTGTATTATTCTGTTTTTTGATCTGATGATGTAAAAACGGCATTCCTTATGATGTTTACGACAGCGTAGGTAGCCTAGTTTCAAGGGCCGGTCTTTCACAGGGCTTAAACCCATACAGCCAACCATGTGCTACAATCCCCAGTCTTTGGTTATCAGTGAAAGTGAAAACTAGAGGAAAGGGATGTGCACAGGAATACAAGCAATCTACAAAAAGAAATGCCAAAAGAAACCAGACCAGGCTGTTGGATTCAAACCCTTCTTGCTGTAGGGTACCCTGCTATGTGTTGAATGACTGTGCTGCCGTGCACTATTATAGCCCTCCACCCTCCAAGCATGTGCCTGACAATACCCCCTACACAGAGCAGTCTCTCTAGGGGCCATATTTTAATTATTGCAGCCTAAAATTATAGCTTTTAAAAAAGTTGCAACATAACATGGTATGTCGTTAGTATATTTTTTTTACAGTTGAATTACCTGAGCATACTAATATTGCAAAAAAGCAGCTGCAACTGTGATAATATTGTATTTTATCTTATATAGCCGACCTACTGGGATTTATGATTTAAATACAGAGGAAGCAAGTCAGTTGACATAACGTATGATGTGTATGTGGAAACTAGGGTGAATGTTAAATTTGAAAAAAAAAAAGTTGCAAGGTTGCAATGAAAACCCATGGATTTGTTTATTATTGTTGTGATTGTGATATTTCAGCTCCTGCAGACACTGAGAGTATCAAAGACTATCAGAGTTGTGTACTGGTACCTGAGCATGTGTATGTGATTTTATCAAGGGCAGGTATTCATGTAAGGGATCACTTGTCAATCCTGAAGCTGCAGTCCTCTCACCAGAGTAACCTGGAGCTGCTCCACTGAGAATCAGCTAAAGGTGACTTTGTAAATGTAGAGCATGAATATCTTTACAGCTCTTATAAACCCTGGCCAAAAGACAGTCATGAGCTGGTTTGAAGCCTTATAAGACACCTAAACAGCACTGGGCAGATCTGAAAAAATCAACAAATGCTGTCGAAGTCATCATTTTATCTTCTATTGAAACTACCACAAGGTAGAGAATAAAAATAAGCAAATTATAGCAATCCACTAGCTGGGCCCTTGCATGCATTTGATTGGCCAGGGCAGATTTTAATACTTAAAGAAGGTTCTTTAAAAAAAAAAATCCAGCTTGTTTTATGTATTCGTTTATTTTCAGCCCTGTCTTTGGACTTCATATGCGTGAGCCCAGGGTCTAATTTTTTCATGAAGTGCTGCAGTCGTGAAAGTGATCTAGGAAACATTTGAGTGGAACATTTTCAGTCTTGTTAATTGGAAAATTGTTTTAATTTCAGGCACAGCATTAAAATAAAAATGTAGCCGCATACTATCAGTCCTAAAATACGCTTTTATATTGAAGGAATATCTGTTTATTACCAAAGAATTGTTGTCATTAAATCACATCCACACTTAAAGACACAGTTTCAATGACAGCCGCATGTCAAGCCATTCTATGTGCCTCTATACGGATTATTGTAACGGTATGAAGATGGATGGATGGATGGATGGATAGATAGATAGATAGATAGAGACCTTCTAGTTGACATTCCACAGCATGAACACGCACAGTCAATAAAGTTTTTGTACTTAACCGCCTCAATGCAAAGTCTTGCCAACATCTTTACGAAGATCACGCAAATCACAAGCGGTTTTAAACTACCTTCTACTGTCCAACTCCAAACAACGACAATTAAAAAGGCACAAACAAAAGCTGCAATCCTTTAAACTTCCAACATAAATCTCTACCAGGAGGCTGTCTGTATTATCTACACTGTGCCTGTTATAACTTTGAAAAGCCGACGCATGTGTGCATGTTTGTGTTTGAGAATCAGCATGTACGGCAGACCTGCTTTTAACTTTAGAGAGGACTCACCTTTTGATGGTCTACTCCCAGACAGACGGATGGACAGACAGCTGGAGCACAGGACCGCGGAGACAGGACAGAACCAAAAAAATGAAATGAAAATGTAAATACAAAGACAAGGACGGAGAGTTAGAGACGTGAGAATGTAAAGCCAATGAAATAAAAAACAGTAGAAAGGACAACGCATGTTGGAGAAAACAGATTGACCTGCACAGATGAAGACAAAAAAGAAAGGGGAGATGGAGACGAGAGGTAAGGAGGAGGCCCACCCAACTTGTACTCCTCCACTCAGGACGATTTCTGAAATGTGCTCACTCACCGGCTGGTGCAAAGATAGAGAGAGAGAGAGAGAGAGCGAGAGTAGAGAGGGAGGGAGGGAGAGAGAAAGGAAAAGTGAGAGGGGGGGATAGAGCAGGTCGGAGTGTGGGGTGACAAGAAGGTTAATCAGGATGTGGGGTGGGGGTGGTGGTGGGGGGGTTGATGGAGGTATAGAGAGAGAGAATGGAGAGCTCAGAGTCTTTCAGTAGCTGTGTTCGGACCAGCTCTGTGACTTCACTGCAGCATTTCACTGCTTTGGCTGTCCCAGAAACAGATTCTCCTCTCCCTCCCTCCCTCCCTCCCTCCCTCACTGCCTCCCTCCCTCCGCCTCTCATCTCACCTCCCCTCTTTGCCTCCTGTCATCTCTCCTCCTCTCACTACTCTCGTCCCCCCACACATTCCCATCCTCTACCCATCTTTTCTCTCCTCTCCTGATCCCTAACATCCTCCTCTCTTCTCATCAGTGTAATGTCCTCTTTTGCTCCACCCCTCCGTACCCGGCATCCAAGGTCACCCTCTCCAGTGGCAGGTGGGTGTGTGTGTGTGTGTGTGTGTGTGTGTGTTTGTGTGCGCGTGTGATGCTATGTGATGGTGTGAATATGCAAAGACACAAGGGTGCATCATGTATCCCTGGTGTTAGTGTTTTACCCTCACTCTATAAATCACATTTACATCTTTATCTCAAATACTTATCCACATGTAGGTTGCTGCATCTCACTCTCCATCAACCCCCCTCCCGCCCCCCAAACAGACAAACACTTGAAACAGGATTGAGAGATGGGTCACCTGACAAATGCGTGAGAGTTAGGGAGGTCAAGCATCCATCATGTCAGAAAGGATAGGAAACACACCGGGGAAAAACACACCGGGGAAAAACCCAATGGGAACGTCCAACTGAGCAGTAGGGGGAGATTAATTTGAAATATATCACACATCAAATACATTTCTATAACTGTTAATATCAACATTTTTATTATATTTCTATAACTTTAATGTGAAATAAAACACAAGTGATAATTTAATAAGGACGGTGCAGGTATTCATGGTTTCATTGTTATCATCATCCGCATTCCCTGAACATGTCACTGAAGTCTCAATTTATCGCAATCAATTATTTAGTCCAAACAAGCAATGCTTTCTTACTCAGCATGACTATTTTTCACCCTCTGGATGGAGGCCTGGGTATAACGGCCATGCTTTCACACCAGTTTAGTCTAACATGCAGTCTGACAAAGCTATCAGCTACTAGGTGCATTATGAGGATTCAATTTCCCACAGATGGACTGGGATGGACGTCATAGTGCCTTAGCCTGATTCAAACACATAACAGAACTTGACCTCCATGCTCTTACAGAATAATTATTGCTATAGCACTTTACCGTAAGAAACTGTTGATATGTCTTGATAATGTGAAGTAAAATAAATTGTTTCTCAAGTTAAGAGTTAGTTTCTTAGCATCTCTACAGTCTGCAACGCTACAGTTAAATCCGATATACTGGCCGATATCTTTCTTAGATCTACATTCGATCTGTAGAGATAGATATAGATATATACATTTATTGTGTTGATCCCTCAAATGCATTTACCGAACAAAACTGGAGAGTGCATGTACCGGCATCACGGCTTGACACTCTGGACAGTAATTATGCTTGTTGTAATCCATAAAGCTCACCTTGCTGATGACAGCCAGAAAGAGTACTGCTAGTGTAATACAATGATACTCGAATGAAATTATATTTGACTGGTGAATTAATCAATGTCATTCACCAGTCATATATCTGCAGGCGGACTAATTGGTCAGGCCCCAAAATATGTATTCACATTATGTATATCTAATATGTTTAGGCTAGCCATGAGTGTATGAAAGCATAAAAACATGTCGGTGTTTGTTTCAGCAAATGGGTAAAAAAAAAAAAAGATTTCTTTAAACCAAGTTCTGGCATCTTCTAATTCTATGCCTGCAGCCAGACATACCTGACAGAGTGGCGGTGTAGTGGGAGTGCTAAGTGACTTCCAGTGTACTCTGATGCATGACTCATTTTGTATAAAATGTAGATGGACCAAGATGGTGGGTTCAGTTATGTTCGACAGTACAGTAGGTAGTGGGAGGATTGTACATGGGGGTTTGTCAGCTTGCAGATAGTGAACATTCCCCCTGCACCAAGTGTTGGGCAACAGAGAAACAGAAGGCATGTAGGCCTGAGGTAGAGACAGATTCCCTCGCCTGCTTGTGTTACTGTAAGTCTAACTTGTAAATATTGAGGTATTGGCCTCGGATGTGACCCTTCGGGGCTCTGATGTCTTGGAATTGACGTGTCACTTGATGGCCGAGGAAGCCATGAATCTTGTGAATGAGGTCAAACTGAACATTCGAGATGTGGACTTGTGCTATCCTTCACTGAGAAGTGTGAAGGCTGCAGGTAAGATTGATGAAAGGTATGCTGTGATTGTGTTTTTTTTATGTGTAGCCTTTTCACACATGCACAAAACTCCAAATATTTCCCCAAAATAGTCAGGGTGAGCTTCACTTGGGAACGTAAAGAGACACATTTTAAATCATGACTTCATACAGCCCCCCCCCCAAAAAAATGTCCGCAAGAAGTCAGGACGAGCTGATGTGCTCTATCATTTCTGGAAAATCACAAATGAGTGGGCGGGGGGATAAACTTTATATCCTGCAACCGCTGTGTGACCGGTTCAATATTTATGTATGCAATGAAGCTGCTTTTCCAATCACTTGCTAATACTAGGTATATGTCAAGTTACACACAAAAAGTGTCATTGTCAGACGCCCATGTTTCATTTCACCATTTGGATATCATATGTTGTAGACATTAACTCTGACCAAACTCAGGAAGATTTCAGGGCCAGGCTGTCCTGAAATGTGCCTGTCCAGAGTGCATGTGTGAAAGGGGCCATCATGAATCAATGTTACTGATTATTTGTGCTTTGCAGGCAAATTGTGAGGCATGAAACATAAGGAGCAGTTTATTTTGGTGGATGACATGTGTATAAAAGCCCCTGAATAAGTCCATTGGTCTTAAGCAGACATTCGGGGTCACAGTGAGCACCGGCTCAAACTGTTCAAAAGACGTCGTCAGTACATAGCGCTTGGTTTGGCTTGAATCTACTTGGATTCAGACAGATGTTTTGTATACAGTTTGCGTTCTTGAGTCCAAATTATGATGCAAGAAAATGTGAAACACAGGCACTGTTCCATGATTTGCGAGTTTACTGCATAGGTGGTTCTTTTAATAACATATGCTAATTCATTTTAAATTAAAAATGTAAATTTAGAATGACTCATGTGCAGTGGTGCCAAAAGGTTTAGCATTTTCTTAAAAAAGAAGAATGCTTGATCTACACATTTTCAAAGCCTTGTGCTTTAATTCGGAACAAGGGCTTCCGAACATGTAGTCCTGCCATAAAACTGACAAGGGAGAGAGAGAGAGAGATAAAGCATGAATCATTTGATGGAGAACTGGTGGATAACATCGGATCTTGCCAATGCTTTCGCCTGCCAAAGGGACAGCGCTTGGCATTGACATATAAGCATCAAATAGGAGACACATGAAAGTGGAGACAGTCAAAGGATGCAGTAAAGTCTGGGGTATGTGGTATGGGTGAAGCACCCAGACCGACTCGGACTCAAAGACCCTCTCGAGTAAGGCTGACTCAGCCGTTGTGCTGGCTGCATATGTGTGTGTGCGTGCATGTGGCAGCAGCTATCACTCATCCCCCCCCCCCCCCCCATTTCATTCTATTCCCTCCCTCTCCCTCTCTGTGTAGCTCTCTCTCTCTCAGTCTCTTCACCTCTACCTCTGCAGTACCTCTATTGCTCATTCCTCCCTGTGCCGACTGGGTAGACACGCGCTTTCTGCTTTTTTTTTTCTCCTGCCTTGGCTGCTGGCTCTGCTCCAGCATCCCTCCGTGCCTCTCGAGTGCCCTGCTCTCCCCATCTCCAGCCTATGTGTCCTCCTTTGGGGGTTTGTTGGCCAGCCTGCTTCCCTGGCTGCTGCGGCTGCTGCTGCTGCTGGAGCAGTGGATCTGTCCGTCACTGATCTGCTGCGCCGCTACGACTTTGCCTCTCTTCTGTTCGCCTTCTGCCTCACTCTTTGCTGGATAATCACCGCCGAGTCTGTCAGAGACCGTGACAGAGGACAGGCAGGGAGGGAGAGAGAGAGAGAGAGAGACAGAGAGCCCGCACTCTTGGTTGAACTGCTGCATTCTTCACTTTGTCTCTCCCTCTGCTTCCCCAGGCTGCTGGAGTGCAGCGCAGGGAACAAGTGATCGGGAGGGAGAACCCCGAAGAGATTTACACTCCTCTTTTTTTGCGTCCCCCCACACACACATTTTCATTTCTGGGACAGAGTGCGGAGAAGGAGAGAAGAGGGAGGAACTGAGAGCAGGACTTCAGAATCAGCTACTCCTTGCTTCAGAGACACACAGAGACAAACACACTAACACACACACACACACACACACACAATTTCATAGATTGGACTCAGGTTGACCAGACTGGCAGAGGTGTAGGGATTGACAAAAATCCACATAGACACATAACAACATAGACAGACAGACTTGGTGTCATGGCGTCAGTGGACAGCAACGGTTCGAGTGTCTCTGGTCGGAAGAGATCAGGGGATCTACTTCATGCTGGGCTGGCAGTTGCTCTGCTGCTTGGTGAGTTATACTTCTCTCTATATCTTCAGGGGCCCTGTCATTCCTCTCTGCTTAATCTCAGCTCTACTTAACACTGAAACAGACTTCTAAACTGTTTCACTGCCACACTGTGTTGTGCAAATCCCTCTAATTGTTGTCACATTTAAACTTGCGTCTAAGGCCTCTTCACCTTCCTCTTCAGCACCTGTGTTTATTTTTTTTTTATCAGGTCTAGTTGGGTGTTTGTCTGAATAAATAGGCTATTAGGCTTTTTTTTTGTATTGCTCCATGTCAACACAGGCTTACCTTTGCTTCTTGCTTCAGCCATCCTTCCTCGTCTCTCTTTTCCCTCCTAAAATCTGCTTAAATAAATTGGGCTAAAAGTGATATCACAACTGAGGTTTACGTGTTGCATTACTAAGGGCATCAAGGTCAGCAACCTTCAACCCTTGGCTGATCTGAACTTGGTGATGTTGAACATCTGGTTGCTGAGCAGGATAAGTTGTCTCAATGTGTCTTCATGGACTTCTTAAGGCATTTGCAAAAAAAAAAGAAAAAGGAATAAAAGAAAAAAATATAATGCAAAATGTATGTATCTATAAGTACTTAACATATAATAAATGATACGATCAAAAACATGTTTATAACCACAGTTCACATCTCTGTGTTTGTAGTATTACTGGTACTGACGTAGTAGTGCAGTGGTGATCAGTGCTTTTGCTCAAACACTCCCTGGTTTTGTTATTGCGCCGAACAGTGCCCCCACATCCCAACATTTCCTCTCGGCTCTCCGATCTTTGGAGACTCAGCACAGATGAGCTCTACACACTTAAAGGGCTAACTTAAAATCATTATCAAGGAATGATGATATTTCAGATTTTAATCATTCTTAGTATGTGTCATGTTTTTTTCTTTTAGAATCTTTGTATTTGTATACATTTATAAGTTTGACTTGGAAATTATTCAAATAAATGGTAGTCGTTTTTTTCTGTTTATTGATAGTATTCATAGCATTTATACTGACAGACATAGACAATAAGAAAGAAGCTATATGTCCCAGAATGAGTCGGTTATCTCATTTATGTTGAACTTTAAGATAATCCTTTCATAACATTTCTGACTTTTTGCTGTGACTCCTTACAAATCAAGACAATCAGCTGTCGACAGATTTGATTAAGTTACATATGGCTTTCACCAGATGACTGGACCAAATAACGTATTTAGTCAAATAATAAAAAACAAGGGTAACACTTCAAATTAAGGTCAATATATTCACCATTCACTAGATGCTTGTTAGCATGCTAATCAATACGTTATTCTACATGACCATAGTCTATAGTTAGAATGCCATAAAGTAAGAGTTTACCCTCATTATACTACTCATTACTGAATATTGATTGTAAGTTAGGAAGTTGAATTTAGTAATTTAGTAAAGTTTTCCTTAGTAATGTACCATATAATGTAGAAGTGAAAAAAGCATATTGAGATCATAGTTCATCTTCAACAACTTACAATCAATAAGCAGTAATGCGGAATGTGAGGGCAAACTCTTAGTTAATGGCCTATTAGCTATGGTCATATAGAGCAGGGGTTCCCATACTTTTCAACCCCATATGCTAACGTTGCTAACAACTGGGGACCCCCATTGTCCCTGGAGGTGGTTAAAACCCTTTTAATGTTGCGCACAGCTGGGCACACTATGAGGCCTATCAAAATAGTAACATTAGAACAACACAAACGGAAATGCTCGCGGGTTTCGCTGGAGGAGAGCGGAGGATTCAGTATGGCGGAGGTGTCGCCAAACAGCATTTCGTTTTGGTTTCATGCTGGTGCTCAAGGGCGACATCTACTGGATCAAGAAGTCGCACATTCTTCCTTTAATGGAATCAACTAATAAACTGCTATTGAAGTGAACCTCTTTGTAAACAGATTAATGGTTTACAAATTCTTTTTGATTAACCTCTCCTCAACTAAAGAAATCTCACATATCTCAATCTATGTCTCTGAATCATCTCTACAGTTTTCTGTATTCTTTTTTTTTTTTATCACACATATGGTTATTTCATTTAATATGCACCATGTGTTGTTTATCAGTTGAAATTTCCAGCCTTCATAGACACGGACAACTGTTCTCTTGTCTACAATCTTTTACTAGATTCCACTTTTCTATGCCGAAACATTCCCATCAATCTCCCTCAGTTGACCATTTGGTTCCAGGAAATGAAGTCAGTGAAACAAAGAACTGAACAAAGACTCATTCAAAAGCATATCCAGCATGAAGGAGAAATGAGAGGCTCCCCAAAAAACTCAACATTAACAGACAGTTAGTCCTCATTGGGACCAGTGAAACTTGCAATACAACGGAGATTTGATAGCAACATGTTGTCAACTGTGTCCCATTCAACGGATACATCTATGTCTGCAATAGTGTAGTATGAACCCTCAAACTATACCATGCATTATTGTCTACATAGAGATACAAGTGGTGTAACAAGCTGTGTTTTGGATGTCTGGTTTTCTCCGGATTTTTTAAGTCAAAGTGGGAAGCCAAAACTAGGTCGGGAAACATTGGCTTATAGACTCTGCCATGGGTGCTTTTATTGTGAAATGCTGCTTAACCCACATGCATATACTTATGGAGAGTAAAGATATTGGTGACATCTAAAACGAGTTTCTATTATTTGTAGAGTTTCAACACCAACAGGTGTAATTTTGCATTTTCTCAGTCATCATGGCCCTCTTAATGTGCAACAGTTTACACATAACTATAGCAGAAATCAAGTATGTCCTATGTAAATATCTCTAAGTCATGACTGCCTGCAATGAGTAAGCCGTGCGAGTCCCTCTGGTTGTCATGTTGTCGGAGCCATGTTTACATGGACGCGACGACTAGCTCCTCCCCTCGTGTATAAAAGCAGTTTTAGTCAAGGACTAGAGAATAGAAGAAGAACATACTCACTGCTTATTTGAATGTCACGTAAATGTTTTTGGATCACTTGTCATTCCATGTGAAATGACATGCAATGTGATGCTACGAGCTAACTAAAGAGTGCTAACATTAAACCCGCTAACACAGCAATCAGGCTACAGTCAATTGCAGCTCAAGCCAAATACTTTTTTTGTCTGCTTGACTCCTTTTTTTTTGGCAAAAGTGAGGGGAGGGGGGTTTGAGGCATGTCGCTGGAGGAGAGCGGAGGATTCAGTATGGCGGAGGTGTCGCCAAACAGCATTTCGTTTTGGTTTCATGCTGGTGCTCAAGGGCGACATCTACTGGATCAAGAAGTCGCACATTCTTCCTTTAATGGAATCAACTAATAAACTGCTATTGAAGTGAACCTCTTTGTAAACAGATTAATGGTTTACAAATTCTTTTTGATTAACCTCTCCTCTACTAAAGTAATCTCACATATCTCAATCTATGTCTCTGCATCATCTCTACAGTTTTCTGTATTCTTTTTTTTTTATCACGCATATGGTTATTTCATTTAATATGCACCATGTGTTGTTTATCAGTTGAAATTTCCAGCCTTCATAGACACGGACAACTGTTCTCTTGTCTACAATCTTTTACTAGATTCCACTTTTCTATGCCAAAACATTCCCATCAATCTCCCTCAGTTGACCATTTGGTTCCAGGAAATGAAGTCAGTGAAACAAAGAACTGAACAAAGACTCATTCAAAAGCATATCCAGCATGAAGGAGAAATGAGAGGCTCCCCAAAAAACTCAACATTAACAGACAGTTAGTCCTCATTGGGACCAGTGAAACTTGCAATACAACAGAGATTTGATAGCAACACGTTGTCAACTGTGTCCCATTCAACGGATACATCTATGTCTGCAATAGTGTAGTATGGACCCTCAAACTATACCATGCATTATTGTCTACATAGAGATACAAGGGGTGTAACAAGCTGTCATCTTTTTAAAGAGCAAACTACTGACTACTCTCCAGACCAAATACAAATTAATTATTCAGAAAACAACACATTTCTAAAGTCCAAAATATTCCTACATGTGCCTTATGTTATGTTATTGGGTTAGGCAAGAATATAGCCGAGAATATACCCACAGCAGGAATGTTTGTGATATTCTGCAAAGCAATGTGGAATAGCTGAGGTTGTCAGTACCAGAAAGGGTTAACTATCAGGCATGTAAATGTGAAAATTATACCCCACGTTGTTACTTGTTTGCGTTACTATCATATTACATATGTGTGTATCCTAACATGTAAACGTGAGCCAACCTTGACCGCCATTGATAGACTTACTTAGCTGCTGCAATAATTCTCTCCTCTGCTGTCACTCCCTCACCTTGGAGAGGACATCTCACTCCCCATCTCTCTTAATAACCCTCCCTCGTGACCCTTTCCATCACTCCCTACACACTCTACCTCCTTCATTACCCCTGCTTCCCCATTTCATTTTTGCTCCTCCACTCTGCTCCATGTGGTCCATTCTCTCCTTCTTTCTTCTTACCATTACTTCTCTCTCTCTCTCTCTCTCTCCCTCTCTAACTGAGGTAATGGTGTCCTCGGTCAGTCCTCTATGGGTTCACTCGGAAATACATTAACCCTCCAATCTTTGGCCTACTTAAAATAAGACAAAAAAAAACATATCACCTTGACTGTCAGCCAAGGACACGCACACACGCACGCACACGAGCACACGTACACACACATTCATACACACACAAACACATACAGTACTGTAGCTGCTTTTCCTGCTATCAGTTATTTAGGTATTGATGTTTCCCAACTGGAACAAAGAGATATTTGATAGTGGAGCTAAAAATATCACATTTCAGCCTACAACTCATGTACGCACACATACACACACACACACACACACACACACACACACATGCACACACACACACACACACACACACACACACACACACAACACACAACAAAGCCGCAAGTTCACAACTAAAGTATGTGAGTCAAACTGTAAAGATAGAAGAAGACTAGAGAAGAGGAAAGTCGGCGATAAAAAGGGATAGTAGAGAGCCGAGGTGTAAAATGATGGAAGAGGGAAATGTATTTGTAGACATAGGGGGGACACTCCTCTGAGATATGTAAAACATCACTGTGTTTGCTTCTGGTTACAGACTGAGAGTATGCCTTTCAGTAGAGAGACTCACCCTTGTATTGGTTTTTGTTTTATTTGGCATTATTACTCCCTCTGGATCCCTTTTAGAATTGCTGAGTGGTACCGGCCAGTAATCATTCAGAAGAGTCAACTTAACACAGAGTTTAAAAGGAAATGTAAATAAACTGAACACCAGCCAGCTAAAATGTTTAAAATATAATTGTTGCAGTTTTAAAATAAGACAAACTCACAGACAAGCTCCTAAAATATGTTGTTTTCTTAGTGCTTGCATCCTTGTGGAAGAAGTTCTGAGATTGTAAGACAAAAAGGCCATGATTAGAAACAAAAAAAATTTTAGAGAGATAATGTGTCATCTTCTGCAAACAAAAATAGTAAGAGCCCATTAAAAGAGAGCAGAATCAGAGACAGGGAAGAACAATGAGAAGCCAAATGGCATGAGTTGTTGCTGAAAGTAGAGGAGACAGGCCACTATGACTGCAGAGGGGAGGTAAAAAAGTGTTAGATGACAAGATGAAAGGCCAAAGACTGAGAAAACTAAAAGAGCCGGTCTGGAAAACTGAACAAAAGGGAGAAAAAATAAGGGCTTGGCAAAATTCAAAAAACAAGGCATGATCAGGATACTTTCTCTTTTTAGAGCAAAACTGATTTTATAATGATATCTGATCTGATAATGCTGAAACCAGACTATTCATGAGTTAAATACTGAATATAGTTAAACACATGTCTCATGCTCTGTTGCCTTTTAATAAGAAACATATCTCCTCAATAAAGCAGTTTTAGGTTGTGTCTTTGGCATGCTCTTTGGCAGACACAGGATGTGTTCCCTTTTGAAGACTGTTTTATTACTCAGCCTCAAGAAAAAGTACAAACAAACACACGGTCTAATAACCCTGTACCTTTAGAGCAACGTTGAGACATCCAACGCTTGACAATAAGAGGAACAATCACAGTTATTGTTATAACAGTTTTGCGGGGCTTTGAGCAGAAGTTTAGATTTTTCTTCTCGAGATCAGGTGTCTCTTAATCACTTACTCAATTTGCTTGTATTTCGACTAAATCACATCTGTTTCCTTTTCTAAAGAAATAATACTGAACAAAACATCTGTGGAGGAGTCAGTTCAGCCCTACAAGGCATAAGGGGATTTGAGAGAGGGGAATAACAAGGCACACACTATTTTGACACACTATTACTCACACTGGTACATGTATGTGAAATCTCTAAAATACTGCAGAGCGGTGGTTCCCAAACTCTTTCCGGCAGGTGACCCCACTTTGACTTCACAAAACTCTGGGACCCCCAGACATCCAAAACACATACAGCTTTTTGCTAAGTTTGTTTTCAATCATGTAATCATTTTTCTATTGTGTTGCAAGTAAACATTCATTCTAGATGACATTTGGGTATTTTTCTGTATATTATTATGGAGGAAGACAGAGGATGACATTTCTGCACAATGGTCGACAAATAGACAGAGTGGTTCATGTTTTGGCATTGGCTATTATCCTGTGTTTAGTTTAATAAAGAATATATTTTTTATTAATCAATAAATATTAAATTCAGATGACTCCGTTTGAATTCCATGCGACCCCACATAGGGTCGGGACCCCAAGGTTGGGAAAGCCTGTTGTAGAGAGAGAGAGAGAGGAACAGTCGGGAGTGTTTTTTGATTACTCTAAAAAAAAAAATCCAGCTTTTCCACTGTTACACTTAGTGTTGAACAATTAAGCACATTCACTTGAAAAAGTCTACTGCAGAATAACAGTGCCAATATTAGCAAAAATAAACAAATAAATGTGCTCACAGTCATTTCCTGAATTAGACCCCAGGGATTCCAGTGTTTTGTTTTGTTAGTACAAAGCTGTAGATGTAACAATGTAAGCAAGTATGTGTAGATGTAAGTCTTTTTTTAAGGTTTATTTTTAGGAGGGGTTATGCTTTTATTTTAGAGATAGGACAGTGGATAGTCAGAACTTGTGAGAGAGAGAGAGAGAGAGAGTGGGGGTCAGATTCGAACCTGGGATGCTTAGAGGACCATATAGCCTCCGTACATGGCGCACACATACTAACCACTAGGTTACCCGTGCCCCAGATGTAAGTCTTTTCAAGTAAAAAAAACAACAACATATGGACAAGTATGAACTCTTACACTTCTTGCATCATGTCCAAGTGCAATGTGATCCTGAGCAGGTCAGTGCGGGGAAGAGGGTTTATAAATAGGCCCGAAGAGTGTGAGACACATCGGAGCAACAATCTGGGAATCACAGCAGCTGTCACTGCAAAACCCTCAGAGCCCATCCAGACAGACTCAAATCATTTGGGGAAAATTAAAAAGTCACAATATGTTTTGTGTCCTGCAGACTTTGTCACAGGAAAACAAACGTATGAAAAAAAAAAGATGATTTTGTCCCCCACTTCAGTGCTGTTGATGTTGACTTATTAGCATTTAAGACCCACAAATGCACTGATGGGGATATTACAACATCATGGTAGACAATAAATAGGCAGGTTACATTTTTTATCTTAAGTTTGTAAAATTGTTCGACATTGACTTTTATAAAAAGCTTTGGATTTCCTTCCCCAACCCTGCATATTTTCATTCTTCTCAAAGTAAATTAAAAAACATAATAATAATATGATGCAGCATCACATTCTGAGGGTCGACAATGGTCCCTGCTTTCAGAGATGACTGATGAAACAGTGAAACAAAGTCTACATATGCTGTAGCATGTCAAAAATATGCTGAATACTAAAACCTGGATTCTACTGGTATATATATATCAGACCTTATACAGGTTATCTAAAAATAATTCACTTTTTTTACATGCTCTGTTATAAATGTTCCTCATCTCTTGTCCATCTGTAACTGCCATGTTTTGAGTAATGGTTAATAGAACTTGGATTTATATTTTCAGTACCCTGTAAGCTAGCCTTGGTCTGCTGAATAATGAAGACTAAGGCGGTTAGTTTTAACTATATCATCAGCATTAATTAAGATATGCAATGGATGGTTTCTGGTTTCTGCCTGTTAAAAGGCAGTTTTTCCTTGTTACTCTAACTTTGCTAAATGTTGCTTCTTGCTCATGATGGATTAATGTTGAGTCTTTGTAGATAATATAACAAAGACTAAGGTCTAGACCTGCTCTTTTGTAAATACTCTTGAGATAAATTAATTTTTGAATTGGTGATATACAAATAAAGATTGATTGATTAATATTATGTCTCCAACTCCTCCCATTATCCATAAGTGAAGCCAGTATGCCCCTTTGACTGTCACTGAGACTGAACAGTAGGGATTCTCTGGAAGAGCCCAGGTATTGACGTCATGCTGCTTCCACTGTAAAAAACAGACATTTAAATGATTGTTAAAAAAATGCAGAGAGCCCTCAGGTCAGAACAGTGCACGGCAGAAAAGATTGTTGTGTCAGCTTGAAGCATTCACTCACGGTTATAAAAGTTCAATGGCTCTTGTGTTAGTGTTGCTCACTCTTTCACCTCTACCTTAAAAATCTGTTGCACACAGCACTGCACGAGTTGCATCAACAGAGCTGTCAATCACAGCGTTTTACAACGTTTTAAATCATCAAATAACTCATTTTATCTTCATATATATTTTTATCTGTGGAGAAGAAAGAATAACAAAATAAGACAGAAGAAGACATGTGCGTACAAAATGCACAGGTGGGACAAAGGAGTCCCCCAAGGGCTTGTACCAGGAACCCACTGAACATTGAAATGAAAACAACTGCAAAGTCTTATCACAGAATACTAAAAATGTAGGTATTACAGTCTAAAAGCAGGAAGAGAATACAATTTACAAACAATAAAATTATTTTGAAATACCGTAACATACTGCATTCAAATACTGCTGAATGCTATTCAAAGCGCTTGTTTAAGATCTCTTTAAAAACCGAGTGACTGCAAATTGAGGCAGAAAAACTGTCCAATATTAAAAATAAGAAACGATTCTTTGATGTGTTATTATTTTAAGTTGTCCCCATGTCCCATCTGTTAACTTAGAAGAGGCAGGGTTCATGACCTATACTGCAGTCAGTCAGTAGGGGGGTGCTTTAAATCTTTTGGCTTCTCACAGATAATATGGAATATACAGCTATTAAAAACTCAATAATAAGTATTGAGTATGTGGAGGGCAGGAAGCTGTCATTTCATGAGCTATGCTTACAGTAAGTAAGCTACTTAACTTTGTAATGCCATTACTCATGAGCAGCACTTATCTTTAGCAGTAATCCTACACCAACCCAGCATGCCAGCACATAAGCATTATTTTATGATTTGTCATTGTTATCCATATTGCTGATGTAACACAATCTTTTCTATCCATCATGTGTGTTTTTTCGTTCTCTACCAGTGCAGTACTCAGTTTGAATTTTCTGATTTGTTCTTTATTGTCTGAGCTTTCCCCTTTCTCTCTTGCTTCAGGTGTATGGAGTGTTGGTGGACTGGAGGTCTCGACAGGTAAAGTGTCCTTTGTTGAAGCAATGAATGGCTCCACAGTCCTGTTGCCCTGCACCTACTCCTCCTGCATTGGAATCAAAAACCTCTACTTCAACTGGCACTACAACAACAACGGAACCATGGAAAAGGTACGGCATACACCAAATAAACGCACAATGGAAAAGCATGAGCCACATGAACAAATAGTAAAAACAAACAACAAAATATCAACCATTCTTTTTTTGCAAATTCAACAACAATTAGGGTGTTTCCACACCTAAATTGTTTAGAGAAGTTGTTCCGAAACAAGGGGGCGCTTTCCCCTTGGCCCATGTTTGTTTGGACATTATGTGAACTTGACAACAACTTTTGGTTCCACAACTCAATAGTTTTGTCCGGCTTGTTGAACCAGGAGAATTTTTTGCTTTTCATCACCTGAACCTCCCCGTTAGTCATGCTGGTCTCGTAACTTTACACGGTGCTGTCGGATCGTCTCTCATGAGACTGCCAACAGGTGTTACGGTTTAAAGAGTGACCATGTTAACTGGCGACTTTCAGATGCATGACATGACAACAGCAAGAGCACTCACAAATGCCTCTTGGTTTATCTTTCATTTTTAATCTAAGTTAACTCATTAGGTAATCTTTGTTAAGATGAAAACTAAACTAAGGAACATTTGGCAATATTTTCTTTTCTTTTCAACAGCCGTTGTTAACCACCTCAAAGGCATTCGCCTCAAAAGTCACCAGTTATCAGGGTGACAAATTGAACCATAACACCAGTAGAGTGTCAAAAGCCTCTCTCAATCATGCACTGATTCACAAGTTTATTACATTATATTATTATATTCATGTGCTATTTAACATCCTTGCTGCTCCAATTCAACACCATTTTCATTTTGTTGGTATTTTAGCTAGCTAACTAAGTAGCGTCCTGGAGCCATCCCACAATGCAAAGTGCGACTGCGCTACGCATGGAATTTTCTTTTTACCTGTACTTACGCAGCGAGAGAGGAGGCTGTGACGTAATGCGACAGCCCTGCATTGATGTGTGCCTTGGCCCGCTTTACAATAATACATTGTGAACACAAATTGACCAAAGGGAAATATGTATCACTTTCTCATCTGAGTCAGAACCAGACAAAGGAGCCATAGTTGTGAAAACAACCTAAATGTTAACACAAGCAGATGCAGAAGAGCTTTCATACAAACATCTGACTTCCTCTCTGTATCTAACTACAGACATGTATGTATGTGTGTGTGTGTGTGTGTGTGTGTGTGTGTTTAGTTATGCGAAGCTGTTATACACATTGAGGGTGTGGAGCCAAAGGTCAGTGTCTACCATGAGCGCGTGGAGTTTGTCGGCTCCTCAAAGAGCAACAACATCTCCATACTGCTTTACAACATCACCTTTGAAGATGCGGGAGACTACATCTGTTTCGCCAAAAACCCAAAAGAGAAGAATCGTAACCACAGTGCTATCTTCACTCTTATAGTGGTGGACCAAGGTATGTAACATGTGCACTCCCTACCATACGCCTTACTATGATTTGTACCATGCTTACAGTACAAGGAGCATGCATCTTCACATCCATAACAATTGTTAATGATGGTTTCTAGAGTTGGATTTCACTCTTGGAAAGACTATTTATTCAAATGTTTTTTGTCATCTTTCCTCAACATTTCCCTCACGATATATTTCTCTCTCTCCCTCTTTTCAGTGACGGAGATCGACAACACTTTGACAACCATCATTGTCTCAGTTGTGGGCGGAGTCATTGGTTTGGTTATCTTTGTCATGGTGGTGAAAGCCCTGGTTGTTCACTTTCTGCTGAAGGATGACGAAAAGAAGTGAGTAAACCCAATGACGACAAACATGAAAACAAGATGAATTCTGATCACTAATAGACGGTTTTTAGGATTTAATTACACATCACTGCATGTCTGGCTCACTGGCTTCTGTTATTAAACATTATATTGTTTTTACCTTTTTAAAATACTGGATTATTAAAGGCAGGGTTGGTATTTTTTTTAAATAGCATGATTTTGAGAGTAGCATTCCCTCAGTGCTTCGTCTGCACCCTCCCCTTCCCCTCTGTGCTCCCTCAAAAGCCATGGCCATTGGTCCAGAAGCGGACCTCAGCTCATGCTTTGAGTGTGGGCTCATGCATGCTTGATGTAGAGAACGAGCAGGGAGACAGGGAGGCACGATTGGTTCATAAAAATGGCACCTCGTGGCAGACAAAGTTTTTACAGGCTTACAGCTGTTACAGATGACGGATTTTCTTCATTCCTGTTTCAGAGCTCATGAGTTATTAATTCCTATCAGGACCTGAAGACAATTTCCAAAATCTTAAAAAGTGTATCTGGAAAAAAATGACCAACCCTACCTTTAAAGGTCTGTCATTTCAATTAAATGACCTACATACTCAATGACAGTGATGATGCCTAACTACTACTTACTAGCATTAACCCTCATAATTATGTTGACCGCTTTTGTTAGAAAAGCTCACTCGACAGAGAGTCAGTCACAAAGTCACTTTAACAAAACTCTGTCATTACAATCATCGATTATTGAGCTGTTCTTTTTACAAACAAGTACTGCATCATCAAGCAGGAAAATTGCTATTTGTATTGCACTATACTCACAGGTAGTTTACATTCCCTTGTCAATCATTTGGCAAGCACATGTAACCTTCCTGTTATACTCTGAAGAAGAGCAACTGCTCGAAACATCTGTGTGTCAACTAAAGGTACAATTAGGAGTGCATGTCCTTATCATTCTTCTTGTTTTGTACATTTATTCTGGGTTTCAACAGCCGGTTGTTATTCTCTGTTAGGGGGAGTTGAGCTCTATTTTAGCACATGTAACTCCTAGAGATGCAGATCCATTGTAAAAAAAAAAATCGACATAACATACAGAGCCATCAAGTTAACAGGTTCTAAATTAGCCGTCTTAATATTCTTCGGTATGTGTTTCAGAGTCATTTTAATTACATATTTCCAATTTGGGTCCAGCACAAGATTATCATATGGGGCTATGAGGGTCAGGGTGTTGAAAATCCCTGCAGTATCAGTTTATATATAAAGGCATTATCATTCTTGTTTTCTCACTCTGCGGGTGAAGCTCCATTTTGATCTTTGCTTTCTCTGCTCTCCACCCCCCCCCCCCCCCCCCTCTTCCCCCCTGAAGTAAAGAGTGCCTGGTGAGCTCCTCAGGGAATGACAACACCGAAAATGGACCTACAGGAGCCAAAGCAGACAACAAAGGGACACCAAAGGCATGAGCAGAATGCAAAAGTATGTCTGTACATATGTTAGAACAACTACACGCTCAGAGAAGATGCTGTTATCAGTGGACTGTTATATCTTACTAATGGCTAACTAATACATTGTAAAAGTCTATTTTAAATCATGCTTGAGATTTGAGAGGTGTGAAATGTGCACAGGCCTGGATCACCCTCACCTACATGGCAGCCCATTTGTTACACAGTGCAACGCCTCTGATATCAAATTCTACTCTTCATGCTACTGTAACCAAACACTTCACACAGAGTCTTGGGTAAACTGTCCCGGTGTGTATATTTGTGCTTTCCATATACCCTCTTTGACATTCAGAGGGTATATGGATCATTCAGGTTACAACTTTTTTCTTTCTAATTTTGAAGCCTTTAGTGTCATGTGCTCTGACTAATAGTCACTTTTCCACAGTTTTCGAGAAAGGACTTTGTACTGAGCAGATCTCTAGTTGTTTTCAGTTCTTTATTTATACGTCAAATTTGTTCTAATCAGCTGTCATACTGAAAAATAGTGTCAGAAGACTATAGCTAAAAAGCTGTATGATGCTTGGTTTGAAATCATAAAGCTATGTTTTAATCTACAAGTCTACGTCAAACTTGGACCCGAGCAAACCTGACCTAGGGAACACACACACTTTGATGCCATAACTAACTGCCATGATGTCAGCTGAAGAACAGCAAGCTTCTGTCCCACCCTACCAAATCAACCTTTTTTTTTCCCCAACATAGATTAAAGCCATCATCTCTCAGTAAATTTGTTCAGATTACAACCAGGAAATCCATTAGTTGATATATCTAAAGCTATAGTTACATTTGTTTTTCCTGTTCTAACCACCAACTTGATTGCTACCATGGTCCAGGTTTGGCGTACTGCAGGGATTATTTGGTTCATTAAGGCTGACAGCAGAAGTTGACTCACTTTTGGTTTGCTGAGGCTGACAACTGGGCGTTATCTAAGGTGTCTCAGGTGATCCAGTTCTGCACAGGTTTTTTTTATGATTTTGCTTTAGATGAAACACAGGTGCCTGTTTTGCTTCTGCTCCCTCTGCTGGTGGGAGGATGAAACCACAGAAAATGTATAAAAACCCAAACCCCCTCATCAAAGACAATCCCCTGACTACCCAGCTCCCTATAGAAAGGAATGAACTTAATCATGCTGCTTCTGACAAATAACCAATGCATTTTTAGCATGTGCGCATTTTATATATAACTTCATATAAGTACAGTATACTTTACAGTTTATAGAGTATTGTCTAGCACCACAGCACCAAAACATGTCTTTGCGCCGCCGTATGGTCCCAATCAACACTTCACATCAACCTCTCAACAATGTCACATCTTTCATTACCCCCCTTTAACCAGGTCAAGGTCACTGCAAGGTGACTCTTGCTTGCAAAAATGGTAAACAAAACTTAACAGGATTTGAATCCACATATTTCTGCATTAGTTCACATAATCTATATGGCTTAATTCCATATTAACAGTCAAGAAAAGACAAACCCATGGCTCAGTAATACTGGAAGCCCACTATTGGGAGGGATCGCTGAAAACGAATGTAAGAGACTCAGTCAGGGAATAGTTCCCAAAAACTATTTTTGATTAAGATAATTTATTAAACATTAATGTTACTATCAAATGAATGTGTTCATAGCTCAATAGGCAAGTGGTTCATTTTATTTGCCATTTGTCTTATGTGTTTGCTCGGTTCAAAGGTCAATTTGCCAAAAAAAAATTCTGCTGTGACAGGATCTGAATATTCTGAGTATTGAAGGTAACGGGTCAAAGTTTGTGTTTGGTGTCTAGGTAGTGTCTTAGCATTAGAGATGTTGTACAGATTAACAAGTGAGGGAGCTCGGAGAGTAATTAACACATTTTTATTGTAAAAAGTGCTCAGATTTCACAGCTTTTTTTTTATTTTTTAAAGAAAAAAAAAGAAAAGAAAAGTCATCCAAAATCTAATTCAATCACTTCAAAATGGAAGGACGTAGTGCTAACATGTCTATTGGCATCCAGGGCCAGGACTGTATGTGGCTTTCAGTATAAGAGTGAAGCTACTGGACATGAGCTGCCACACCTTCACGCATAGCTTAAATAGCTACGACAGCTGAAAGCTCCACATACAGACGCACAAGTGTACTCACATAATAAGAGCCTGTTTGATACGAAAAGTGTAGTAGTACACTGATCTTGGATACAAGCAATGCAGCACTTTACCACAGTTTAGAGTCAGGAACAAAACAGGAAATCATGTCAGGTATTTTAATTCGTCCATTTTTTATGGTACACAATTCCAGAGTTCATATAAAACATAATTTTGTGTTTTTTTTTTCAAGTCTGACTGAGAACCTAAGAGGAGAATTATGTCCAAATGGCTTTAGCATTGTCTAATGATGTCTCACTGGAACAGAGCTCTATAGAAAGATGTAATCTTATTTTTCTAAGTGTTTCACTTTGTGTCAGCCTGCTGCTCTCTCTCATACTGGAGTGCATTTCCCTTCTTGCTTTCAATGGAAGCAATAAGACGGACATCAGATTATGCAATAACCTGTTATAAGGCACTTTATAGATGTGTCTGGACTGGCTGTGATGGCAACTGTGTTTGTCCAAGACACCATTCATTGTACTGATGTATGTATCTACAATGTACTAATGTGTAAACATTAGATTCATATATCTGCATTTATCTGCCTTGGGAAAAAACAAAAACCTGTAATAGATGCTAACATTGCGACTGACTGTGCAGTGTTAGAAGTGATACAGTGTACTTGCTGTGTCGAACAAATGTGAATGTTATGGATATAAGGAAGCACTTCACAAACAAACACACATATACACACACAAACATGCACACACACGATCGCTTCCTTGTCTAGACAGTAATGTATAGATCCCTCTGCAAAGAGGATACATTATGTATATCCAAAGTCTTCCTGTAGGGAAAAGCAATATTGTGAAGTGGATCTGTCTCTTGTTGTAACCCTGACATTGCATAACAAATCCTGTAGATGGTTTCATGTAGAGATAGTAATGCATTACTTCAACATTTGTGGCTAATTTTGCATAGTTGTTTTTCATTTTCATTGTGATCCCTAGGTGTTTTTTTGTAATGTTTCCTGGTTATATTGCCCATCAACACTGCATCCCTTTTTAAGAGATTCCTTATTTTCTCTATCTTGTTTTTCTGTTATGAAGTTATTTCCCTGAAGTGAAACTACTAGCAAAAATCAAATACAAAAAAAAAGAAAAGAAATCCAGTGAACCAGACACAGGTATGTGAGGAGAGTGTTTGAGTGACCACCCCATAGATCTGTGCTGGATTATGAATTGCCAAAAGCATTCGCCCTTTTACCAGTTTAAAGGTTCTTTTTTTCTGTTCTTTTTTTTAACATATGGCCCTTTCTACATTGTGAACTGCCTGGACTTTCTGGAAAAAAAAAACCCAAACAGCTTTATAAAATCTTACATGAATTGAGGTCAGCAGCTTGCTTGCAGTATTTGCTGCAGTACTGACTAAAGGCCCGTACAGTGTGGGCCCCTTTAGCCTTTGAGCAGAACAGCAAAGTCAACACAGTACCACTGCCACCTAGTGGTTAATGCCATCACATACAATCATCTGCTCTCTACAGTAGTGTCCGCTGATGAGACACACAATATCAAAATGCACTCAATCAATGTATTTTAAACGAGATAGTAGTAGTGTAGGCTTAAAGCAGTGATTTTAGTTTGGAACTGAGAATGAAAATATGAATACAACTCCATGGCTAAACACATTATATGCTGATAAACAAGAGTTGACATTGTTGCTACACTAATTGCTTCTAGTTGAATTGGATCATTTGAACCCCTGTGCACACTGAGTAATTTAAATTCAAGCATAAAGGGGGTGATTTGTGTGTGTAAGTTTACAATAAAATGTTTAAGGAAAAGGATACATGCGTAAAGGATACTCGCACAAATCCTCTATCAATTTTTCTCTTACAGTGAGCATTGAATAGTCCCAGTCTGAGTGCTATACCGTCGAACACTGACTGACCACTATTATGATTCCTTTAGAGTTAGTATTGCTCTTACTGCCAGAGCAGCTGAAACTCATACTGCCAATCCAAGAGTCTCACGTCTGCTGTTGTTAACTACACTCTAATAATGACAAAAACAAAAGAAAACTCTCTTAGTACACTGACATTTACAAAAAAAAACACATTTGTTTCACTCTACTGCTGATTTAAATGTGTCTCAGTACTAAATTGTGGAGGATATTGCTCTGTACTTAAATAAAAAAAACCTGTATTTCTAGCAGCTGAAACTCACACTGCCAAGCCAAGAGTCTGACGTCTGCTTTCGACATTCCACACAGACCAGAAGATCAATCTGTTGATCTCGTGTTGGTGTAGTTCAGCACAAATGTTAACTTTACTAGAAACCGGATCAAGGAGGATGATTAATAAAAGCTATATGTGTTCCCATTTTGGTGGTTCAGAGAGCAAAATGTGATGCATATTGTGCATCAATATGTGATCACAAATCTAGCAAACTGCCTCCTCCTATAACTCTTTGAAGGGAGATAACCGCAAAGACCAAGGCCAGCAGGTTAAGAGATTTATTGCAGTACAAGAACAGACTGACACCAACCTCTCCACATTCTCTCACTGCGGTTCTGCGTTTTGAAATACCGGGACAATGTTTTTTATTGTAACTGTAACATGGCTGTAGATGTAATTCCTATCTTAATCAAAATAACAAATTCACTCATCACTTTTACGCTATCCAATGCTACAGACATTATACACACCACTGCATTTTATAATAAGCTGAAATCTCGCATCAAACTCTTACAACAGAGTGCGATCAACTCAACCACACACCCCTGATGTCATAACACAGGAGTCCTGAATCGACTTGTCTTCTTAATGTTCAGCTGTTTGTATGTGTTTGTGAACATGTTGCTCATGCTTCCTTCATAACTATGCACCTCAAACTTTTGACTTGTTTTAAAAAAAAAAAAAACACACCTGAAATAAAATGTTGATTGAAACACTCACTGAAGTGTCTGATCTCATTCTGTGTTTCTCCAAGTTAAGTAAATGCTCCTCTACTTCATCCACACCAATAGCTGATAGAGATCTGATTTTCTTTTGCTATGTATTGATATTTGAATCTATTGGTAGATAGTATCGTTAATTACTGTATGCGATAAGCAGGGGAGGGGATTATTTACCGATTCATGACTTTTTGGTGACACACTCTGGAAGGTTTTCTGGTTTGGCAAAGATTCATTGTTTTTGCCATGCAGAAAATGTCTTTCACAGCCATGCTAGTTCTATCAATTTTTACTATCATGACTAAAATCAAGTGAGGTCAGTGCGGCACAATTGATACTTTTAGGGGAAGTCCTTCCATGAAAAACAAACCCAATGTTCAACTTTGTTTTTCAATTTATCCCAATTCCATGCTTGGATTTCTGTGTTTCAACGCATACTATTCATCCCTTCAACGCAGTACAACTATACACTGATGCTTTACGGGGGTCATATTATGCCAGATTCATGACAATACAAACATTCACGTGTTTTACCCGCGGCAGAAGGATTGCATCGGAAGAAAATAGGTGACCTGCTATTTTTTTTGTCAGCAGGTGCCAGAGATTTGCATTGCCCCAGAGGGCAAAAACACACTTTTGTGAGTCAAGGTGAACTCGTCAGCCAAGACGAGGAGCTGCAAGCACGAAACGCAACTTTCTGCTCATCTAAGAACACCACAATGCGCTCGGACAGACACTTTTTAAACTCCAAGTTTGAGCAATTGTGCAAAATCCAAAACTTTACTGGCTTGACACCATTTATCAGAAAGGACACCATTCACACGAGCAAACTCTACATATGTCTGATTGGCACTTTTAACACAGTTTCTGAATTTTTGTCTGTATGCCTCAGGCACCAGCTCATATGCACGCAGCACAGTAGGTTTTACAACATCATAATTAAGACTCTGTTCAACAATGAGGCTAGAACACACCTCCTGGTCTTTACCAAGTAATTTACATTGCAGCAATAAAGACCAGACATCACTTCAAAAGCACTGAAATAAGAATCCACCTCAGATTCTCGGAAAGGCGGCAGCAGTGCGATTTGCCTGCTTACGTCAAAGCTGAAACGGGGAGAGTGTGAGGTCTGTTGAGGTGACGGGGGACAGAGACACTAGGCTGGCATTCAAGCTCTTAAACACTAACTCTGAGGTGCATCGCCTCAACCTCTAACTCCCTGTTTATAACCTCCATCTCCTTCATGCTCCTCCGCTGACGTCCCCTAATGGGTGGCTTCCTCCTGTAGGAGCGGGCTTGGCAGGCGGTACGGTATCTTTCTTTCTTCTATCTTAAATCGGAAAATACACCTTGCTCCCATAAATTTTACACCACAAGCTGTTTTACCACAGCCTTTTTGGCGTTGACTGGCACAAACACATTTGCAAAATTAATTAGAAATTTGCAACCAACACCAAATCGACCTTTCTTACATCTTTCCAGCTGATGCAGCGTGGGATGTCTGGCAAAACTGTCCAAATCGAACTCCATGGTGCCAATTTACAGACAAAAAGTGCCAAACAGAAATACAAGAGAAAAATACAAAAAAAAACGTACCGAACTTACCCGACGAAACACAAGGGGAAAAAAAACGGATGAGCCCCCAATTTATGTTACGACCAGCCTAGCGGCAACCAGCCGAAGCACTAAAGTGACCTTCTCCTTCCTCACTCCCAATGATTAAACACAAAACAACGAATTCACAGTCCACAATGCTATTTATTTAGCATTAAACACACAACTAAGAAATCTTCAGGGAGAGCGCCGGCAAAATAATGAACGGAACATCTAAGTGGTAAACCAAACTACCATACCTCGAATAAAGAAAAGAAAGTACAGGCATCTTGCCCGAACTCCCTAACAGAAAAACAGGAGAAAAGATTAGTCAAAAGAAAAGGCTAGTCTCCCCTACTTCAAAACAAGGACTGAGCAACATAAACAACCTCAACACATCTCTCTCTTTGGAGGTTGAGCAACAAGGAGGGCAGCGTTCAGCTTCTTCAGCTCTCTTTTTTTAAAGTGTCTTCAGGTATCATCCAATAAGCACCAGCTTCCTTCAGTCAAAGGCTGGCGCACACTGTCAGCGTTTCCCCAATCAAGTGTGGGCACCTGCAACACAACACCAACAATAACCAAACATTTAAATATAATTATGACTCTCAGTCATGACAAAGATGTTGTGATCAAAATGGAGAAAACAGAAAAAGAGAAAAAGGAGCTTCTTGAAAATCACAAAAAGGAAGTGCGGAGCTTGAATGATGTTATAAAAAAATCATGAAATGTTCTTTGCAGGCGAGCCAGACAGAAAAAAGACATTTTAAAGAACGACGTAGCAGCAAAAAAGCTGGGAACAAATTGCACAACCTGAAGAAGGAAAAAAAGGTTCTTAGAGAAGATCTGAAAACCAGAGGGGACTATGACGACCTATCGCAGTGCAAAGATCACATTTACAAGACATATGATTCACAAATTAAATACAGAGATCATGAAATGGAATATTTAACGTTGCAGGTGAGTAAAACTCAGGAAGACTGCAAAAAAGAGTTTAATGAACAGAAGAAGCAGCATGAAAAAGATCAAGAAATCATGCTGGCAGAGTGGAAGGAAAACTCGGAGCAGGAAGTACAGAGAAGAGTCGCTCTGCAGAGAGCAGTGGAAAGATGTGATCAAGATGGAAGAAGAAGCTGCTTGAAAATCACAAAAAGCAAGTGCAGAGCTTGAATGATGTTATAAATCATTAAACATAATGAGTAAGGTCTTTTTTACCTGCTCTTTTGTAATGTTAACAGACAATGAGTAAGGTATTTTACCTGCTTCTTGTAAAGTGTCTCGAGATAACACTTGTTATGAGTTGACGCTATACAAATAAAAGTTGATTGATTGATTGATAAACATCCATTCTAGGCGAGACAGACAGAACAAAGAAAGCAGGGACAGACAGAGTTTATACTCTTGTGAGCGAGAAACTAGATGCTGAGAAACAAGTGAAAGAGATAAAACATTAACTGGACAAGAGAAACACAGAGGATTATCTCATACAGGAGGTTGAAGAAAGACGTAGCAGCAAAAAAAACCCTCAAAATTAAAAACCTCAGATGTACGATAAGCGCTCTCAAAATTGAGAAAGGAGAGCGTGTGAAATGCAGTCTCTTACAAGTCAAACATATTTTAGTTACCAAAAATGACCAGAAGCTTCAGGATGACGACAAAAGAGCCAGACCAATCTCAAAGAAACAGAACTGAAGCTGAAGAGTTCATTACAAGAAAACATGAAGCTGCTGGATCAAGTGAAAAATCTTGGATTTAGAGTCAAACAGCCAGAAATATGAAAATAGTCAAGGATAAAATCTGCAGACTGGAGGCCTTAAATCAGAGCATCAAGGCGGACAGAAGTTCATGCTAGCTTCATATGAATTATCCAAAGATGCTGAGAAAAAAGTTAATTACTCTCCATACGCGCTCATTGATGGAGATAAAACAGTGGTCATGGATGAAGACACCAGAGAGGGGCAAAAGTTCATCATAGATTGTATCCAAAGAAAGCTGGATGCCAGTCGAAGGACTGTGGAGATCCAGAAGAAAACCATGCAAGATCTGCAACTGTAAAATCTGATGCTGACAGAATCTACCTCATGGATTTCTGCCATCAGCGCGAGATGGTCATCGATCACTTAAGAGAAAAAATGGAGAAGCTGAAACCAAAATGATGCATGCAAAGTCAGGAACCAAAAAGTTGTCCCTTCAGAGCATTAAAGCAAGAGTGACAAATATGTTGTTCAAGCAAAATCGTGTTGAACCGCTTACAGAGGAAGAGACTTCCATCCAGGAGGATGCCTCTCACCCACAAGACTCCAAACAACAAAATGATACATCATTTGTTGGTTCCTATAACAGTGATGTGAAAGTGGCCCTCACAAACATATGTATGAAAGAGAAATAGGTGTACGGTTATTTCCACTCAAAGTTTGGCATTTCAATTTGGACATGAGCTGACGGGAGGGTACGCTCAAATATCACGCCAGGCTTATGTACGCACGTGCAGCGAATCTGTCCGTCAGAGAATCCTTAGATCAGGGGTCTCCAACCTTTCTTCATCTGAGAGCTACTTGCATCAAATCGCTTGCATTTGTTTACATAGAACACATCAGCTGAATTAAGTTTGTTTGTACACGTGTGAAATTGCAATAAGCCAATGTTTATCAATAATCTTAAATTCACATCAAGAAAAAAAAACATGAATATTTTACACTTCTTATTGTGGCCACATAGTAAGCTATGTTGCTGAAAATTTACATCAATGTCCAAGAAAACTTTACTACTTTACACTTGTTTTTATGAGCCAGATATATGAATAGTGGGAAGAGGTGCATTTATTGTCGTCAGGTTTTTTTTTTAACACAGTCAACCTATAGGCGAGCTACTTGCCCGCGAGGTACCAATAAGCTATCTGTTGGATTCATTGTTAGATAAGATATGGCATCTTAAATGTATTTTCACATTTCTCTCCACCTCAAACGATCCCTGTAGGCTTTTTAAATAATGTTGAGCAGCCCGAGCTTTACTCCAAACAATTTGAGCGCGTGTGTAAAAGTTGGCTATTTACTGTAACGCAGAAAATGAATTAAAATTAGATAGGCAACTCATCGGCATGTTTGAGTAATCAATGTAATTCACTGCTGTGCCTCGTACGTAATTGCGCACAGTAGACTCAGGCCAGGCTGTTCTAACAGTGACATTAAAAGAAGCACCCAGACTGGAGGAGGCCAGCCGGACCCCAGCCTGAAATAATCCCAGAATGAGGAGCGAGTGGCTTCTTTCATCGGTTCAGCCTCAATATCAGACACAGGCCAACCTGCATCTGTGTCAGATAACGTCGGCTGCACAAACGGGCTCCCTGCTTGCCATTAATGAGACTTTAAAAGAGAGTCATGAAAACCTGAAACGTCCTGCATCAAATGAATGAAGTGTTTGACCAAACGCTCTGTAATGTGTATTTCTCATCTGAATAGCTTACTTTCCAAACATAAGAATCTAACACTTACATATATGAAGGGCCTAACTCTGTCTTACAGCCCCCAGATTTCTCTATTCCTTTTTATGTCAAATGTAGTCTGGTCTAACTCTGTGTACCAGCAGCATTCTGGACCCGTTTGTGACTGTCATCATTTTCTTATGGCTGTCGAACACTACAATCAACCTTGGGTCATTTTATCTCACACACACACACACACACACACACACACACACACACACACACACCAGAGTGTGGATGGACCAACGCAGTTTACAGTAGTTGCTGTATTTATAGATACATGATATATACATGATAGAGCTCCAGCAATGTTTTTATTCAAGGGGAGGGAGTTAGAAGCCTGTATAAGTTTCACCAGGTTCAGGGAACTTTCGCCTGAAGAGGGTGACAACACAAGACGGGATGACCACCCTGATGTGCTGGCCCAGGTATCCCCAGCACCACCGCACAAAACTGCAGTATGCCAGGTGTCTGTAGGCACTGTGAAAAATGAATATAACAAAATAATGGTAAGTTTTTGCAGTGCTTTGTCCTAAATGACAATAATTTTATATACTCAAAAACAAGGATAATGTTCAGGATGGAAATAATATTGGCCTAACACTTCTGATTATACTTTCTGACTTTGTATACTACATGTTGTGAATAAAAATATTTAGAAACTATTCTCTGTATCAATTGACTTTGATTTTGTAAAACTGACCTATTGAGATCTGGTGTCTGCATCTCCCCATAGAGCTGCATGTAAGTCCCATACACAGCCTGCAGCACATAGGGGTTGAGGGCAACTGGTTCGAATCCTGGAATCCTGGCAGTTATGCAGGCTGCAAGCCCAATCTGCTCACATCTATACATCACCTGCATGAAATGAAAAGCTGAATAACTTTGTGACAGTGTTGTGTATGGATGAATGTGTTATAACCCACAAATCATATGTGATCATGAACTAATAATGCAATGTGATCTCTATGTATTCTTTGAATTAGTGCCAGGTCGCAGTATGGGGTCAAACATATGCTGTTCTGTTATAGCTCTTGGTGTGCTGTTGCCTTTGCCACCTCCTTGCAGCACACATTCTCTCGACGAGAGAGCTTACAGCAGTGACAACAAGAGCACCTGTTGTAAAAGAAAATAAATCGGAAGTGCATTGCTGTGAAATATGGCGATTGTTAATTAAAACCGTTGTTATTTGTCTAAAATGTAAAAGCCAAAACAAATCCTCCAGGGGGCCTCGTGTACCATTCAGAGACGTCCCCCATCCTCTCTTGCACCTCACTGTCCTGATCATCGGCTGTCTCAGCACTTGCTGCCCCTTCTAACGGATCAAACTTCTAACGGATCAAACCGATACTGGACGTCTGTGGTCATGGTCTACATGAGGGTCTACAGGAGACTCTGGAGGAGAGACGTCCTCGACTTCAAATTACATTTCTGTCGCACAAGTACCGTTGCTGCCTACCGAGTCGACCCTCATGGCTAAATAACCTAGCTAAACTCAGTTTATTTGTGTGTGTGTGGGGCAAACATTGTATCATGCTGCGGCTGAAAATGGCGCGAAGGAGTGAGTTGGGCGAGTTTTACCCCCACTCTCCAAGTTGATACATTGACATTCTAAAGGCATTTTTTTAAAATTCCAGAGTAGAGTACTACAGCTGAAAATCTGTGGTGAGTTACCCTTTAAATGAGCGTCGCCCTGTAGAGATGGTAAATTTACGAGCCAGTCCTGGAGGTCTTCATAGTTTCATATAGGAGCTGCTATTGTTCTACGCTCTTTTTTGCACTCCAGCCCGCCGCGCTGGTGACGTCACTGAAAGCTATGAAAGGAATCATGAAACCTTTGTATCAAGATTTTGTGATCCACAGTGTCAAAGGCAGCTGTGAGATCAAGTAGCACTCATATTGATGTTCTCTGATGGTCGCTGTTGATCCTAAGGTCAGGTTGTGTGTGTGCAAGAAATATCATTTCTAAGGTGACTTTTTGAAACTTCATGAAACTTTTTCATGAAAGAATGGATCCCCACCCTTAACCATTCCCTCAGACTTACCCCTGGCTTGGCACAATCCAGCGTAGTGGTAGGTCCCAGGACCCATGTGTGCCAAGACATATATGTGTCAACCAACGCTGCCGTCTCCGCGGCTGTCTTGGGGTTGTGATCTCTGACCCAGGTCTTCTGAGGTACTGCTTGAGGACCATTTTCTCCAAGATGTCCTCCTTTTTGGCAGTCCCAAAGTTAACCCATTTGCAAAACAAGTCCTTTAGGTGGATATACATCTCCTGGGGGGACTCGTCTGTGTCAAGGGAACGAAAGCGTTGATGGTAAGAGTCTCTGTTGACCTAATTTCTTTAAAATTGCCTCTTTCAGTCTTTCATAATTTTGGGTGTGGGCTGGATCCATGGCTACAAAAACACATCTTGCTTTACCAGTTAGCAGGGGGATTCATCTAATGGACCAGTCTTGTCAGGGCTAGTTGTAAACAGCTGCCAGTCTTTCAAAGGTTGTGAGAAAGTGTTCAATGTCATCAGTGTCTTCCATTCTCACCAGCTTTGGTTCGCCCAGAAGGTACCCGTCTTGATCCAGCTGCTGGAAGCTGCGACCTGGTGGTTTCGGACAGAAAGCTTCTGTTCCTGCCTTGCATTCTCTTTTTCTTGTCTCTTTCTATCTGAAACCACATCCTGGCAAGGTTGGAAAAACTTGCATCACGGGAGGTGGTTGTGTCTGCTACAGGGAGGAAGCCTTCCTCTCTGGAGACTCTGCTTGCTGCTGTGGCCGATGAGAGACATTCTGCCTTTTCTTCTGACACCACGAGTAAGCATGGCCTAGTGGCTTGGGCCCAAAACGAGGAACATTCAAAATTGCAGTCCAAGTGAATTTATTTACAGTGGATAAACTCAAGTGCAGCAAATTGTACAGTGCAGGAGAGGAAAAATGAAATGAAATAAGAATGAAAAATACCTGTAGCTCCCTCAGATAACAACACGAATCACAATGTCTTGATTAAAATACAAGGTTTATTTAGTCCTCCAGACCAACCCGTGAGAACTGAGATTGAGAAAGGAGAGAGGAAATCAAAGAGTTTACATTTAGACAACGTAGATAACACACTTTCATACAAGCTAATTAGCATAACAATTCCCGCGTGTCATTGCTAATTTACATACATAAACAAAGCAATAAAACTCACACATACCTCATAGGCTGCTTATTATCTAAGAGGGGCTAATCCTGGACCGCTCTTCTTCTTTACTCTCCTTAAGTTTATCTTTTTATGCGTGTTAACTTCTTAAGTTTTATTCCGCTCTTCATCCTGTGTCACGTGTGTCAAGGTGCGTCGGCAAAACTGCGGATAATTAGCTCCGCCTCAATGACTGCAGAACGGAACTACAATAATAAAAGGTTGGACAAACAAAAACTAAACATGAGAGGCAGTTACACTCCCACCAAATCACGTGATATTTTTTTACTTCTGACAAACATAATGCATTTTGAAACATTACCTTTAATACTAACTAAACTATGAACTAACTTTGTGCTAGCAGAGTGAGTGTTGTATAATGAAATCTTCAGTCTGCTTCCAACAGTGTAACTGTTTTCTGAATAGGCCTCTCCAGGTAAAGAGGTTTGGATATGCGCTTTCCTGTTCCATCCAGAGTTGAGTTGCTGATAAGCAACTTGAGTCTTCTTATTTTTCCATCCTTTCCAGGGAACACTTCAACAACCTTTGCTAGCCTCCACTGGCACCTTTGCGTAGCATCATCTTGCAGGAGAACAACATCATTGATTTTCGCATTTCTACGGTCCTTGGTCCACTTCTGTCTCTGTTGAAGATTCAGGAGGTATTCTTTCTTCCAACGTGACCAGAAGTTGTTGGCTAAGAGTTGCACTCTGCGCCATCTTTTCCTGAGGTAAAGATCTTCCCTTACAAACTTCCCAGGAGGTGGAGAGATGATCGTCGACTTCATGGTAAGTATATGGTTTGGTGTCAAGGGTTCTGGACTTGATGGATCAGTGAGATGGTCAGTGGTCAGAGGTCTGCTATTCACTACTGCCATGACTTCATACAGAAATGTTCGCAGTGAGGAGCAGTCAAGTTGTTTGGATGACTGTTCAAGAATGGACGTCAAGACACTTCTGATGGCGCGAATCTGCCTTTCCCGGACTCCACCCATATGACTTGAAGCTGGGGTGTTCAGAATGAACTCACATCCAAGTCCTTTAAGTTCCCTTTGATCCATCTCTTTCAATGCTTCCACAAACTCGCGTCTTGCACCAACAAAGTTCGTTCCCTGATCACTTCTTATCTGGCGGACAGTTCCACGAACGGCGATGAATGAACGTAGAGCATTTATGAAAGCATCAGTGCTCAAGTCATCAAGCATCTCAATGTGCACCGATCTGGAACACATACAGTTAAACAATAGTCCATAACGCTTAAGCTCTTTTCTTCCTTCCTTTATGTAGAACGGTCCAAAACAATCCATCCCACAGTACATGAATGGGGGGGTTGTCTCCATCCGCTCTTCTGGGAGGTCTGCCATCCTTTGTGTTTCAGTGCATCTTCTGAACTTCCTGCACTTAACGCACTTGTGTATATGAGATGACATTGCCTTGCTGCATCCCAGAATCCATATGCCATTTGATCGTAATGCATTCATTGTCATTCCTCTTCCTTGATGGTGTACTCTTTCATGATGGTGCTTGACAAGAAGCGATGACATGTGATTGTCTCTTGGAAGAACCGCAGGGTGCTTCACATGTGGATGTAAAGCAGCATGAGTCAAATGACCTCCCACTCTGAGGACACATTGGTCATCCAGGAAGGGACTTAACTTGTGGAGCTTGTTGGCTTTGTCTCTGTGTTGCACCTCTTTGTGCAGCTGGAGCCACCGAATCTCTTTGGAGAGGGTGGTTTCTTGAACCATCTTAATTATAGCGATTTCTGCTTCTCTCCTCTCCTGTAAGCTAGTGGCTTCAGAAGACTTTGCCTCGAGACCCTTAGTCACCCTTGCCCATCGCTTTAGCCTCGCAATAGCTTTCACAGCTCTGGACCAGTCGGAGAACTTCTGAATGCGATCTAACAGTGACCTTACTTCCTTTGCCTTTGTTTCAAGAACATAAACTTTCTTGAGCTCTGGGTCACTGCTTGGAATCTCTCCCACCATGATTTCTTCGCTTGGTAGCTCTTTCTGCCAAAGAATGTTTGGACCTGTGAACCAGTTTGAAACTATAAGTTGCTCTGCTGAGAGCCCTCTTGAGGCGTGATCAGCTGGATTTTCCTCAGATGTCACGTACTTCCATTGAGAAGACTTTGTGCTTTGCTTGATACGTTCCACATGGTTTGCAACAAACACGTGAAATCTCCTCGCTTCATTATTGATGTATCCAAGAACGACTTTGGAATCGGTCCAAAAGAATTCTTGGTCACAATCCATTTCCAGCTCCTTCTTGAGCATGTCACTGGTGCGGACAGCTACCACTGCTGCTGATAACTCCAGCCTTGGTATGGTTGTCACCTTAGTCGGGGCCACCCTTGACTTTCCCATAACTAAGGAGCAATGTACTTCGCTTGATGTGCTGACCATCCGAGGATATGAGCACTCTCCATAGCCTGACATGCTGGCATCAGAGAAATGGTGGAGCTCATAACGTTGGACTTCAAAGCCTGATGGAATGTAGCATCTTGGGATTTTAACACCAGCCAGGTTCTGCAGATCTAGGAGCCAACATTCCCAAAGGGGTCGAAGGTCATAGGTAAGGAATCATCCCAACTGAGCTTATCACGGCACATCTGCTGCAAGAACTGCTTTCCCACAAGGATGAGCGGTGCAACAAATCCGAGTGGGTCATACACTGAAGCAACTGTTGACAAGACTCCTCTTCGGGTAAGTGGATTTCCTTTGACGACCACTCTGAACTGGAACTCATCAGACTCCACACACCACTGTACACCGAGTGCTCTTTCCATATGTAGTTCACCCAATGCCATGTCAAGATTCTTTGCAGCATCTGCACACTCTTCTTTTGGAATCGTTGCCAAGACTTCTTTGCTGTTTGAGGTGAACTTTTGCAATCACAGTTTCCCAGTGCTGCAGAGCTCTCTTGCTTCCTTTGCTAGCTGGATTGCTTCACTTACAGATGCCACACTTGTCAAGCCATCATCAACGTAAAAGTTCTTCTGGATGAACTTGATAGTGTTTTCACTGAAGTGTCCTCGTCCTTCCGCAACGAGGTGCTTGAGCCCGTAGTTTGCACAACCTGGTGAAGAGGCTGCAGCGAACAGGTGGACTTTCATCTGGTAGATTGAAGGTTGGGCTTAAAGGTTTCCATCCTCCCACCACAGGAATCTTAGATAATCCTGGTCTTCTGCTTTCACATGGAACTGATGGAACATGTGTTCTATGTCGCACATGATTGCCACAAGGCTCTTCCTGAAACGACATAAGACTCCTACCAAGGTGTTTGTCAACAGGGGACCAGTTAGTAGATGGTCATTCAAGGACGTCTCTCGAAACCTTGCTGAGCAGTCAAAGACAACGCATATTTTCCCAGGCTTTTGTGGGTGATACACCCCATGGTGTGGGATGAACCATGCTGGAGTGTTGCCAGCTTCTGTCTCTGAAACCTTTTCTGCATCATCACGCGCTATGGTCTCGTCCATGAACTTCTTGTAGTCCTTGTAGTACTGTTCGTTTCTTATCAACTTTCTTTCCAGACATTTGAGGCGGTTGATGGCACAAACCTTGTTATCTGGTAAGTTTGGTCTTTCTTTCTTGAAAGGAAGTGGCATTTCAAAGTGGCCATCCTCTTTCAGTCTGATGCCACTTTCCATTGTTGATATGAATCGGAGATCCTCTTGAGAAATGTGATCATCATCTGAAGTCCTTTCAACAAAGTCAGACTCCAGCACCTTGATGATGTCTGTCGGTGTGGCTGCTTCCATGACCTGGGTTCTGTAGACATAGTGCACTTCACCTGTGAGATCTGAAGAAGACAGATAACCTGGTGGCTTATTCCAATCTCATCTCCATAGTCAAGACGTGGGTTTCCATAGCCAACTACACTCCAGCCTAAGTCTGTTCTCTGTGCAAAGGGCTGATTTTCTTCACCAGGTACAACTTGTCGTGGCAAGAGAGCTTGAGGACAGTTATATCCAATTAGTAGGCCAACATCACAACTTTGTTGAGGAGCAATCTCATCTGAGATGTGTTCAAGATGAGGCCATGCCCTCGCAGTCTCTGGAGTGGGAATGTGATCTCTGTTTGCAGGGATGAACTCTCTTGAGTAGGTCACTGGCAGACAAATTATTCTGTCTGAGTTAAATCCTCTCACTTGTAAACCAGTCAATTTCCGGCTCGAGACAATTGTGTTTCTTGACGCCATTGTAGACAGCTTTAGTTGAACTGGTTCATTCCTTGTATTGAGAGCCCCTGCTGTGTCTTTAAGAATAAAGGTTGTGTCACTTTGTGTATCCAAGAGTGCGTACACAAGAACCTCACGATCTGGCTCGCTTATGGCTGAGACCCACACAGGAATAATTGTGGATGTGTGTGTGTTCTTGACATCTTGAATGACTCTATTGGATGTTGCCTCACTCAATGTTGTTAGTACTCTATCTTGTGTGCGATCCACCCACCTTTCTTTAGACCTGAAACTGTTTTTTGCTCTTTCAGGCCTGGTAGACATCCTTTCTTCTTTGGTGCGATTGTCATGGAGGCAAGTTGGATGTTTTTTCTCACAAGTCTTACAGATCTGCCTATTTTCACATTCTTTGGAGCGATGACCAGACCTAAGGCATCCAAAGCACAACTTCTTCTCTTGAATGAACTTCACCCTCTCGGAAATGGCATCATTCATAAATTTATGACATTGGTGTAGACCATGACCTTTCTTCTCACAAAAGACACAACTTGTGACAACAGGTTTCTCATCTAAGTTTGTTGCCAACACTTTAGCTCCAGGAACTCTATTCTTTGAAACCTTTAACTTCTCACTTTCACTTGGCTTTAGAGCATGTAGAGATGTGATTGGGTTACAGGCGATTTTAGCTTCACGTGTGAGAAACTGGACAAACTCGCTGAAGCTCGGGAACCTGTGACTTTGTTCTTCAACTTCAATGACCTTCCTATTCCATCTTGAGGTCAGCCAGTCTGCAAGTTTTGCAAGGATTTTCTGGTTCTCGTTGCAGTCATTGAGTACTTCAAGACCTCTGATCTCAGACATAGTGGCTTCACAACTGCGAAGGAAGTCTGCAAGTTCCTGAAGTTCAACACTGCCTTTAGAAGTTATCTTGGGCCAACTATCAAGCTTGTCTCTGAAGGCCTTTGCTATGAGAAATGGATTGCCATATCTCTCTTCGAGGATAGTCCATGCTGCATAATAGGCTGATTCAGTGGCTAGCAGGAAGTAGCTCTCTATGGATTTCTTAGCAGCTCTACTCACATACTTTCGTAGATAATATATCTTTTCTTCAGATGGAATGTTTTTCCTGTCAATGAGTGTCTGAAATGACACCTTCCAGTCATTGAATTTTAGTGGATCACCAGTGAAAGTTGAAGGTTCGGGTGTTGGAAGGTGACTTGCACTGATGGACTCTGCAAGCGCTCTGACGAGCACTACTGTGCCATCTTCTTGCTTTAGGTGGGTCACAGATTTTGGTGGAGAGTGACAGCGCAATGGACTTTCATGCTTGACACCCTCTCTCTCCTTTGGTATGATGAGTTGATGAAACTCACTCATGTCTTCATCAGAGCATTCACTTTGTTCATAAACTTGTTGTCGTGCCTTAGCAGCCTTCAACTTCTTAATTGTCTCTAACCTTTCTAATTGTCTCCGTTTGGCTTCTACAACTCTTTGTCTCTCTGCAGCTTCAGCTTCAAGTGTTTGGAGCTCTTCAATCTGACGTTCTTGCTCTAGCAAAACTTCTAAGGTGGCCTCATTTGCAGCAACTTCTGCAGCGGCTTCTTGTCTGTTAGCAGAAGATATGCTTGAATGTCTGGATATAATCTTTGAGCTGCAGAGGGATTGAACTGAAGACTTTGAGCAGTGAGATGGGATGCTTATTTTGTCTGAGGCTGTAGACTTCACAATAGACTCTGTCTCCTTACCATCTTGTTCTTTGTCCTTTCTTGTATCCAGGCAATGTCTTGCAGTGTCAATGATTGACGTGGTTACTGCTTCGCACGTGTCAATCCTGCGTCGTACGTCATGATCAGGAATGTGGATTTCTCTAAGTTCTTCATAAACAGTGGTTAGATCCTTTGAGGCATTTTCTACCTTTGTGGCATGTTCTTGAAGCAGGCTGGAAGAGCATGACCCACGTATTGCTTGTTTGGCATCCTTAGCAATAGCCTTCCACTTCTCATAGCTCACACTGAAACGATGTGCAGATCTTCTTATTTGCTCATCGCGCAGTTCTTGGCCCTTTTCCGTTAACTTCCGGACTCTTTGGCTTTTTCGTGAAATTAGTGAGGTAGTGGGGTTATCAGCTTCTTCGTTTTCCAACGCCTGTGGTTGCATGTCTTCTTCAACCTCCTGTTTGCCATGGCAAGACTCAAACTCTGACATTTTCCTTAGTTTATTTAAGGTTAGTTTAAATTTAACCTGTTTCTTTTCTGAATAGCTACTTAATTTAGTTTAAATGTAGCTTAAGCTTTGATGAGTTGTAAACCCTTTTTTATGGTTTTAAGTAATGCTATTTTACATATCTTTGTAGTCTAAATGTCAATTTGACTTACCTCACTACAAGTGATAACTTAGCAGAAATATTAACTCTTAAATCACTCTTATTTGAACTTCTATCAAACACTTTTAGGTATTTACCTTTAAATGCACAAATTACTTATTCAGCATAACTCTTAGCACTACTGGCTCTTAATGAATATCTACAGCACACTTATCTATAAACAATGTCAATATCGAACAACCTTAATAAACTTCCTTTAGAACAGGCAAGTAAACAACATTAAATGTGTTTATGAAAATAAAACGTCTCAGTCTCTTGTGCTGACAACTCTCTTAGCTGCAGCTCAACTCGCAGTAGGGCACCTCAACCTTTCTGTGTGGATGGCGGTAGCTTGGCTGCGCTCCGTAAATGGCTCCTCCCACCAACGGATCGCTGCACTACGGTCTTCTCCTCGTCTACTCATGCAGAGCAGTCGAGTTCTCACTGTAGCTCCCTCAGATAACAACACGAATCACGAGGTCTTGATTAAAATACAAGGTTTATTTAGTCCTCCAGACCAACCCGTGAGAACTGAGATTGAGAAAGGAGAGAGGAAATCCAAGAGTTTACATTTAGACAACGTAGATAACACACTTTCATACAAGCTGATTAGCATAACAATTCCCACGTGTCATCGCTAATTTACATACATAAACAAAGCAATAAAACTCACACATACCTCGTAGGCTGCTTATTATCTGAGAGGGGCTAATCCTGGACCGCTCTTCTTATTTACTCTCCTTAAGTTTATCTTTTTATGCGTGTTAACTTAATTTTTATTCCGCTCTTCATCCTGTGTCACGTCTGTCAAGGTGCGTCGGCAAAACTGCTACGTGCGGAACAATCAATAATAATTAGTTCCGCCTCAATGACTGCAGAACGGAACTACAATAATAAAAGGTTGGACAAGCAAAAACTAAACATGAGAGGCAGTTACAATACCTCTTGCAAGAAAAAATTACAAAATGAAATAAAAAGTCGAGACACAAAAGACGAGACTGAGCTCTACGCAATGCCAGTCTGGGCCCTTGCTCTGCATACTTTTTGATTAATTGTCAAAACACTCCAACACAGTGCCACTCCAACCTCCAACTTCCAACAACCAGCAAGGCTCTAATACCTCCTCTTATATAGGAGTTGGCGCCTACCAAAAGGGTTTGGAAATCAATTTAGCATTTTGCAAACAACACAAACCATCTGTAATAAGGCTAAAAACATATCAAAAATACATTTTAGTTAAGTTAATACTTAAACCACCATTTAAATAACAAATTTAATGTCAATAATCTAAACACCCCTCTACCTCTACCAAACTTGGCGCCTTCCACTTGGCACACCCCTATATAAGCCAAAGGCAGGATTCTGCTCTGTTTGACAGTTCCTGTCTAGGCTGTGGAGCAACAGGTGATGTGTAACGTATACGTAATGAATAAAATGTTTTGTAAAAAAAGTCTTTGAGAGTTTTCTTTGGCTTGGAAATACAATGTTTGAAGTCATTTGTCAATGAGTTATTCTTATGTTTTGTCAGAAGTCATTCACACCAAGTACTAGTTGCTAGTCATGCTAAGCTAACATTAACACAGAGCTATCAGCCGCCTTAATGTTACAACGAGAGTATCTGTTTAACATTAGCCCATTAAAGTGTGTGTATTTCTTTTCTTTTTCTTTTTCTTTCACAAGGTTGCCCCGTGACAGTGTGGTCATATTTTAACATTCACCCTCACACTAAATGATTATGTGCTTGGTCCTGCTTTTTTTGTTTTCCTTTAGTGCAAAACATGTTGTGTTTGAGCCTGTGGTAAACTTTAACCCAAGTTTAATTGTATTAATTGTTGGTGGTTCAAATAGTAGGGAGAGGGTTAATCATAATGGATAGTATAATGACCGTGAAAAATAAGTAGCAAAATGGAATCAAACCCTTTAAAAAAAAAATCTGTTACAGCTGTGATTTTTATTGTTTTATGAAATATCATGTGAAATACGGCTATTGTGTGAGAGTTAAAAGTCCATGTTATTACCATGTCTTGTACTTTGTCACAAGTGGCAAAAATCACAATGGGTGTTTTATTGCAGGTGCAAGTTGCTATAGGCCTACATGGAAAACTAGAAAATATCCATCAGTGACATATCAACAAATCTGGACTTAATTGTGCTACAAGGACTTAAGGTAGGAGCTCAGGTTAATCATTCGGCTGTACTTCAAACACACTACTTTATTTTTGATGTTTTGATCCTATGCCTTAATGTTCATCACTGGCTGTTGCACAGAGTGACGCTCTCCTTTGGATTCCTATAGATGTTGACTCTTCAAATCTTGTGGTATCCTGTTTGCTTCTACATATAGGTAAGTATGACAACTTGTATAAGAGTTGTTTAAATGTACATTCAAACCAACATTACTGACCCAATGTCTGGCACAAACTTTGTATTGACGAAACCCCCCCAGCTGATGTTTCTGTTGCAATGAAACATTAACTGAACATGTCTTTGTTCCTTGTTACTTTAGAAGACGGGGGCTAATTCCTAAGGAACAATTTTTATTGAGCTCTGACCCATAGGCTTATGTTTTCGTCGGACCGTTTGAGCTAGGTGCATTCTATCAAGTTCTCCGAGACAAATGAGACTGTGGTCCATTAAACTTCATCGATTGCTCATTATAACAACACAAAAGATACCTGAGAAGAAGGCTTATCCGAATCCCTTGGTGGCATCTTTCCTTTGCTTGCTTTGTTAAATGGTTTACAAAAGGATATACATTTAATTTACAATATAAACAAACGTATAGGCCTACCTAATCCTTACATTTGAGAAGCTAAAACTATCGAATGTTCAGCATCTGAACCTGTTAATGAAATTCAGCAATCACTTCTTGTATTACTTAAACCTTTTCTTTCTGATTATGTCACAATCAGCTGTGGTACAGTGGTAGAGTTGGTACTTTCTCAACTGGAAGGTTCAAGGGTTCAATCCCCAGCTCCCCTGCAGCCACATGTCCAATGTGTCCTTAGGCAAGACACTTTATCCCAAGATGCTCCCACTGCTTCGGTGGCAGCGCATGAATGGGATTCAATAATACTGATGGCCAGTTTATATAGCCTCTGGCATCAGTTTGTAAATGGCTAGGTATGACCCCGGGCCATACTTAGCCATTTACAAAGGAATGTCAATATTGGGAAAGTGACATATTTATTATTAACTCACTGTTTCGGCCACAAAGTCAATAGTCTTATAGAAAGAGTCCCTTTCTGAAAAGCCACAGTTCAGTATGGAGTTTATTTCAGTAGGGGGTTTCAGTAGACTGAACCCTCGTGGTCATTCAGTTGGCATTTTTTGGGTCCACCTCAGTAGACTGAACATTTCAGCAAGGATACTAACTTCCGGGTTTTATGCAGTATGGTTTGGATGCATCCTTTCAGGAAATTAATTGTATTTTAACACCCACAATGCTGCGCGAAATTAAATGTAAAACGTCACTTCAGGAGTGCCTCCAAATCAAAACAAGGATAGATGAGGCCGCTTCAAGGTAACGCGCCTTTCAAATGTTAAGTTGTTAAAAAATGTTCATGCAATGTGAACTTTTGTATTATTTATTGAGCCATCATGCATATCATGTCTAAGTTGGAGTGTCAATAACATGAGGCGGGCTAATGACGCCACTTCCACACTGAATGAATCAGACGAAGTATAGGAACAAATATCCGCCTACTGAACAGTAGGTCCTAAAAGTATACAGCACGGGTAGAAGGGACTGTCTTCTGTCAGATTGTGTAGGCACTTCGCAATTCAGATGCAACCAATGTCTGTACAAAGCAATTTTGGTATCTGTCTGTTTCAAGTTCAAAGTCAGTGTGATGTGAGCAGTCATTTGCAGACACAGTATTCGTTATTGACTAGTTTTGTCTCCGCCTCCAAAGCCTCCCATCTATCCCTATCTTCCCTTAATTGCCTCAAAACCGGGAACCTGACAAGGATTTCACTGTCTGCTGTTACTGGAAACGCGGATAAATAAACCCTGATCGACTGTCCCATTGATTACCTGTCACATCCCACTGTTGACAGGACTGGTGCAAGAGGAACAGCAGAGAAATTGATGGGGATGAGCTTGTTTCTCTGTGTGTGTGCGTTTGTGTAGGTAGGCTCCTCTCATCGAGCAGCCCTCAGAGATAAATATGTCTATTGCGACTACCAGTCCCATCAATACTACTTTAACAAATTGTCTCCGCAGCGCATCGTAATCTGTCTTCAATCCTGGATACTGGGCCCAGAAATGGTTGTTAAAATGCACTTTACCTCATTCATCAGTGACCATGATCATGTAACCTTGTGCCTTACAGTATATTCACATGGACGGTAAGGCCAATCTACCATCACTATTAGTTTAACTGATTTCCCTATACTGCGATACATTCATGACATTGGAGATTTACTATGTGGCTCCAAGATTTTCCTGAATAAAATGTTTCATCTAGGTACATAGGTCTGATGTTGTTTACTACATATTCATTTGTAAATCCAATATCGACACAGCTCAAACACTCCCGAACTCATCCAGCAGATGGCGGTACAGTATAACTCATTTTAAACAACCAGGTCGTCTTTCTCACACTGATTCCGCCTCATGCAGTTAGGATAAGAACAGGCACTGTTTTAGTACAATTTTGCATCTTCTGGTCATGTTTTTCCTTTGTGAGGATATTTATCATGTTTTTTTTTTTTTTTGAAACATGCAGCTGCAATGAAATGGTGGTTCAGGACCCAAAAGTGGGTCGCAGAGCCTGAAATGATTTTGTTTTGTTTTTTGTCAAAAAGTCGCGCCGTTTAATATTTTTTGTTTTTTTTTCAGTCTCGTGTTCTTTCCCTTAAGTTCTACAGCCTGCGATCCAGACGGCACCATTTTTCATTGAATAAATGTGATTGGTTGAAAGTTTTTCTGAAATTTGGGTTGCTATTTCGTATTAATGGGTTGGTGGTGGTGGGTCCTCCTAAGGCTAGATCAGTAGAGAACCACTGATCTAGATTATCAACTTGAGAATATGGTGATATTGTTTTTAATTCAGAACATATTTCTGCGTAGGATCAACAAAATAGGACAACATTCTATTAGTCTGGATAAATATTGAATAACACAATGTTTTAACACTTACAGATATAATGAGGCATTCAGGCTGAATGGAATTTCCCTTTAGATTTTGTAACACCTTTAAACCTGTTTACATTGTTGAAGTTATGTGTTTAAAGTCGTTGTTATAAATGTCTATCTCCATTTTTTGGGTTGAGTAAAAACTCAGGCTTTTAAAACGTGATAGCATCTGATTTAAGTTGCCTTAACAGTTAACAAATCTGCTGTCAAAACTGCAAGATGAAAATATGTGAAATGAAAAAAGTTCATTTTAAATCAGGTTGTTACAATTAATTCCCCTCGTAGTCTCATTCTCTGCTTTCAAATTGGAACAATATCTAGTCTCTGCCCTGTTGGCATTGTGTTCTCCATCAAAGTATTATTTGGTTACATTATTTGTTCATTGAAAGCTTCAATATGTTTGACTGTGTTGATCATTCTCCTCACTGGGCAGCAGGCACAAGCCAAATAAATCTCTGCTTTATTTTTCACTCCACACATTGTAACTCAACATATCAAGTTGTAAATCATCAAATATTATTGTTTATATTTTATTTTATTTTAGTTTGCTAGATAGCCTTTAGAAAACAGATCTTATTTAAATGTGGCCTTGACAGAACAGGCATTCCTGATATTTGTAGAACATTCAGTGGGCCAAGACAAAATACAGGCCTGCATTGATGTTTTTCCTTTTATGAGCAGTTTTCTTTTTTCTTTGTGGTAGCGTATTTTTTCATAAAATTGTAATGTAATGTTGTATTTATAAGTTCTATAAAAATATAACAGCCTTTGTTTTCCTTTAAGAATCAAAGACTAAAATTATACAACATTTAGATTTCAATTGTTTTACAATAAAGTCACCATCAGGCAGCATAAATATCTTAGAAATCTTTTCTTTAGGTTGTAGACACAGGTTTGATCGGACAAAGCAGTGATAAATATCCCAGTTGATCGCTTGATTGATTACCTTGCTCAAAGGTCACGCGGGCGCTGGTAATTTCCTTGTGCCGGAGGCTCCTTTTTCACTTTTAGTCTGCCTCGACAGAGCATGTTATGTTTAACCCCTGAACAGCTGAATGAACCACTACTGTAAAACAGTCAAATCTACCAAAACGTGCTTATTTGAATTAACACCCATTCGCATTTAATAATAGACTCTCTCTTTTTTTTTCTTTTTACCGGTAATTTGTAGGCTATATGAACGCGCAGAGTGCAAGAAAGGTGGCAAGCTTTTGCAACCGTGGGGGTCTCGAACCCAATTAATTTCTAATAATTACAATCCACGGAGCTGCGGGGATCCGCGCACCACTCCGCGCTGCCACCGGGTTCAGAGTATCATCATAAAATATGAATAGAGTATAAGCAGAGGAAGGAGAGGGAACAGAAGAGAGAGTTATTGCGGTGAATGACAACTGTTTCCATTTAGGCTAATTGAGCGCGCCGCCTGAAGCTCTCTCTCTCGCTCTCTCGCTCTCTGACTCTCATTCTCTCTCTCTCTCTCTCTCTCTCTCTATTTGTACCTACGCGCGGCGCGCCACCTTCCAAGGCGCGGTGTGAAAGCGCAACCCACTTAATTGTACCGTTTATGTCAATACAGTAGAGAGTAAGGTATAACCACCATAACATATCAGTTCTAACCTCTCTTAACTCGGCTTGTTAAAGGAGGGATGACTTTGCAGAGGTGCCCAGGTTAAGCTATGAATGAAACCTTTATTGCCCCGAGGGGAATTTGGCTTGCACCAAAAGCATATTTGAGTCGATCGAACATGTTTTGGTAGCCTATTGAATTTGCCTTGTGTTGCACGTGTGATCCACATTGTTGTCATACGTCGTGTTTTAGTTTGGTAATCTCTGATATGATTTTGTTTGTTTGTTTTTCATGGCATGATGTCACGACTTTAATCAGTTTCAACACACTTCGGGATCGATAGCTTCAGTTCACGACCCATTTAAGAGTTCATCTGCAAGGTCAGCATGATCTCATGCGGATCTAATTAATGACCAATTACTTTAATTATAAGTTGTCTCTGTTTGGGGACATGTAGCTCTATCTTTATATCAATGCTTGGACTGATGTGTGAATGCAATTTAACTGGATTTTATTTTTTGGACTAAAACTTTAGTAGTGAAAAACAGAATCCAGCAACAAATCTCGATGTGCCTTATTTCTTTTTTTTTTTTTTTTTTTTTACATGTGGCTGGTGCTGTATTTTGCTGATATATGACTCAGTATCTAAATATGCCTCTATAAAATGTTTATGTGATAACAGCAGACGTTCAGCTTTTTTTTATTGACTTTTAGTGCCTGGATACCATGCATTTATGACTGTGGCCTTTTTTTTTTAAATCCAAAGCAGCAAAAAAAAAAAAAATCTACCTTAATATAACCTAACCTAACCGACCTCCCCTCCCTGCCCCCCTCCCAGTCCAAATATAAAAACACCCTCTTCAAGCGTACCAAGTGATGAAATTTACGCACTGCAACAGACACATCTCAAATAGGCATTAATACGAAGCACTTAACATGAAAATAATTGTCAGCACAAAAAGAAAAAGGGGAAAAAAGAAGCTAGACACTTTCATATTATAGCTGTCAGTCGGTTGTCCGAGGGTGAGAGGGAGGGGTGGAATTGTCTTTCATTATCAGTGCTTGGGGAAAATTGTAAAAACACATTTGAAAATATATTTTTGTGTCAATATGCAGCATCGTTGTTTCAGTGAACATTGATGAATAAGTCACATGTGACTTAATTTGAAGGAAAGGTGTGCAGTAAGGATGTAATTAATGTGAATCCGTGGTGCATTGCACTGCAAAAATATCCGTCTTTATCAACGCACTTTGTACTCCTTCATTAAAAATATTTTGTTTCTTTTCGTCAGAAACAGAGTCATAGTTCCACTGAAAACGATTTGACTTCTTTGGAAATATTTTGTTTAAAACGAGTATTGTTGCCATTCCCTGTTATATAAGGACTAATACCTCTGTCTTGTTATAAAGATCTGAAACAATCAGAAGTAGCCTACTTGCTGCTTGCGCATCTCATTACAAACTTTGCTCACGCGTTAAACAAACAACAAAGCTGAGTCTGCGGCTACAACAGCGTTTGGACACTTTTTACAGTGTGCCCCGCTTTCTCACTCAGCGATCGTTTCAAACGGTGACACGAGACGAGATGTCCACCACGATTCACGCGTCTGGACCAGATCAGGTTGATATCAAAGTGATAAATCGTCCCAAACTTTTTCTGGCACTTGCTGCCGGCAGATTTCAGGCTGTGCGCATGTGCGAAGGTGTCCTGACTGACAATGCTGGGGAGATAGCGCGTTTGGATTGAGAGAAACCCAGAGAAAAAGGACAGAGAAAAAAACAAACAAAAAGGAGGAAAAAAGATCCAAGAAAAAATCCAAACAAACCCACGCCGAGAGACTGGCACCATGAGGTCCAAAGGCAGGGCACGGAAACTAGCAACGAGTAGGTGCAACATCCATTTCTTTTTTTTCCTTCTTTAAACATGCCATCTTCTATTTCTAGAGACTGTCGCTTGCTATCACTGCGTTTATCAAGAGTTTCTCTTACGATTTATTTCTTCCAGTACACTCACTGTCTGCTGTTAAGAGTGACAAAATCAAGATAGTCTCGCGAAGGAAAAAAAGAATCGCTGTCACGAGAGTGGAGTAAACTTTAAAGTTTGGTGAGCGACTTAAGAACTTTGTGCAGGGCGTCCGCTCCAGCTTTGGACATGCTGCTTGCATGTAGTGGGCGCTGTAGTTTATTGTAGTGGATTGTAGTCCTGTGAATCGGCAGTCGTGTTGTAGTTGCTTCACGCTGCTGCTGTGGGCTGCCGGTCACCTCAGTGTGCCGGGAGCAACTTGGAGAAAAAAGGATGGAGAGAAATGTCGAGAAAACTGAGGATGTAGACAGGCATGTTTCAGGGAAGAGGAGCTTTGTGTGTTTGTTGATTTTTTTTGTTGTTGAGTATGTTAGTCATGCTGATCGTTTCGAGCTCTTATTCGTGCGTAATGATTGTTTAATGTTTAATGATACGGCACCCTGACAAATATGATTCAGACTTTGACGTTTTAATTCTTCCGACTCAGGTAGGTCGAAGTTTGCAACATGTAAAAACAATGTACTTTTAGGAGTCAGTCTTCATACTGTGCCAACTAAATTTACTACGGATAAAATAATAAGTTTAAACGTATTTTATTAAATTGGTTATAATATCGAAACACTAGTGTCATAAAATCGATTTAATTACTTGGACGCGATCAGCTAGGATTCATGCAAGGAGCTGATTGATAAGGCTATTCATGCATTGATTTTCTCAATAAATTATTACAATCTTCTTCTTTCTAAAGCTTCTGCACAAATATTTTGCCTGGGTGTTAAGCTGCTTTGACTCTGGGGTTTACTTTAAAAAAATTTTTTCAAACGCACATTGTTGATCTAAAATTATACTGCACGTGTTCTTTGCAGAAATAAAAGAAGGTTGAAACTGAGACGGGCCTGAAACACTGCGATAATTGCAAACATTTTCAAAGCGACATCATAATATGAGACTCACATTCAGTTTGCTGACTCCTGTTTGCATTTTATTTGTCTCGTGCTATTTTTGTTTTACATACAACCACAGCTACAAATATATGGTGTAAAAGCTGCAACACATGCCTCAAATCATTTAACACCAATATGCAGCAGGTTGGGGATGTGTCTACATGCGGCCTATTCAAGTAACTTTATTCGTTTACACTGCCTACGTGTTTGTGAAGTTTGATGAATATAAGAAATGAATCCAGGCCTGTTTTTGTGTGATTTCATCGATTATTTGGAAATATTTTAACATTTTAAAAAGGACGATTGTGCACACACACACTCGCTCAATTGCACACACGCACGCACACGCGCGCTCACAAACATTGTCATCTTAACAGGAAAGAAAACACTTGAATTTCTTCGTCACGGCCTTCCAGGTCTCTGTTTGACTGTTACAAACAACTAAGTTTCCAAGCAGAGTTTCAATAAAGGACACAAGCAGCAACTGCATCAACTTTTTCGACAGTCTGAGCAATCCGTTTTAACATTGCTGATATTTAAATGATTAATCATTCCTCTCTCTTAACGATTATTATTCTCAAAATAAGAGACGAAGGTTTCTACATCCAAAGTCAGACCGGGGGAATGTTCAGTGGTCCCCGGAGGAGCGGGTCCGCTCTGGCCTCCAGCCAGGTCTGCACAGTGTCAACAGTGAATATTTAAATTCCCAGACCCCTCATAAGAGCTCGGCTGGTAAATGCGTTCAGTGTGTGCCTCCCGCCTGGCTGTCCGGAGCAGTCGTGTTAAAACGGGCATGTACGGGGGCCTCTTTGCAGAGCAGTCGTGTGATAAAATAGGGGGTGGATGCAGCAATAGAGGAGGTGATGGAGAGGTGGTAAACGTAAGAGTGATTGATGGAGGTTGACTGATTAGTCCGCACGTCCAGATGTAATGCGGTGAGCCACAAAAACGCACCTCAGCTTCCCAACTAAGTATAGCCAAGGCGCATAGGCCGCACCCCGCGGTGAATTGTGGGTTACAGAGGGATGAAGGAAGGGGGCTTTGATGCTCCACACTACCTTGGTGTTGGTCTAATTAAAGGCCCGCTTAGCATATTTGTGTCTCAATAAAAAAAAGGCCTTGATTATAAGGTGTACGGAGGTCTTCTCTATATTGTTAAGAATGACTGAGGATTAATCAAACTCAATAAACTAACAGTGATCTTGTGATTTACAGACCTCTAGTTTGTTAATAGTGTTTAAAATGTTTCTAACATGGTAAAATAATGTGAAACTAAAGGAAAAGTTCCATTAAAATGCTTTGGAAGCTTTACAAGAAGCAATGGAGCATTTAAAGCTTTTAAATTGTTTCCCAAGGCACACACTACCATTTGTTTATCATTTTTCACTTTGACCGCAATATTTTGTCAGCCATCAATCATTGGGCTTTTCTGTCTCCAAAAGTGGGGCTCATTTTACTTAATAGATTAATGTGTTCAAAACGGACACCCCTGCTTTTGGCGCATCATCAGATACTGTTGGTGTGCGTGTGCCAGGGAGGGTGAGAGAGAGAGAGGGAGAGAGAGAGAGAGAGGCCTCGGTGTCACGCTGTCTGTCAGCGCCTCTCCTCTCCGCGGCTGAGAAGCGCGTCGTCCTCCTCACATTGTGCAATGGGCCATGCATCTCGCGTTTGTCTGGTGGAGCTCATTAAAACGGTTAATAGATCGGCCCATTTAAAAGGTGAGAGGGAGCGGGCCGGCGCGAGGAAAGTGAAATAGAGACCCCATTAAACAGCCCTTGTTGTCCCGGAGCGGTGCTCTTTGCACGGCGCTCCGCTTGGTGCCAGAGCTCCGCACACAAATGTCCCATATCTCCTTCCGTCATTGACAGGGTCAAGAATCACAGAGGCCCTATATGCAGAGATTAACTCTTATCTTCGTTCATGTATTTTTTTTTTTTTTTTAAGTTTTTATTAGTGCAAACATGAAACAGGCTTTGAATTATTTTGTATTTGCTCAATAAGAATTAAGTGTCGCTTCTTAAAAATAAAAGAAAGAACATCTTGCTCAGTATTTCATGACCTTAGCCATTCTGTCGTGACAGAGTTGTCATTTATTTTAAAGGCTGGAATAGAGGATTTATGTACTTACTGCTGACTTTTTTTGAGTTTTGGTTCGCCGTGTACATTGAAAGTTTGTACAATTCTTGAAGTGCGAGAGCTGCTTCAGAAGGGTGACTTGTAGTTTGTACTACAAAGCCTTGGATGCACACCAGCCACGTGATTAGAAGGGGAAAAACAGTGAAAACACATTTATTAACAAACAGTAGTTGATGACAGGAACGCTGCTGCTTGTCAAACCAGGTGCAATGCATATCTAATCCTCACACACATACAACCTTTATGGGTTTTTAAGCTATGTTCTCGGACACCGGTGTGTGTGTGTGTGTGTGTGTGTGTGTGTGTGTGTGTGTGTGTGTGTGTGTGTGTGTGTGTGTGTGTGTGTGTGTGTGTGTGTTTGTGAGGGTGTTTGGATATGGGATGGTGGGGTCGAATGTGACCCAGGCCCTCTCATCTATCAACGCCCCCATCTGTCTGACATGTCGTCCACTTTCCTCCTTTCCTATGATGGTAGAACCCCCCCCCCCCCCTTTCAGAAAATGGCTCTTTTAGAAGGTCTGTGATGTTAATGAGTGGTCCGGGACTTGCTCTCAGGGCTACAAACAGAGAGCTGATGAGGTTAGTGGTTTGTTTATGTCCCGTTGTCACCTGCTTGAAGGATGGCCCTTGTCCCAAGCAACAAGAAAGCTTCCAGGCCTCGCCATGGGTCCCCTCTCTCAGGCCCTGACAGAGCAGGCCTTGCCCCAAGGGCTTCTCTCCCCATCTCTACTCCCTCTTCTCAAATGCCCTCCCTGCCTCCATCCACCTCGGTACATCATCTCAATGAGGAATTTTTATGATGCATAAAAGCTGAAACGTGTCCCTTTCTGAATCCTGCCCTTGTGGCATGTTAAAAAAAAAAAAAAAGTGAAAGTGTGGAGCTGTTCTTTCATCATGTGTTGCACTAATGTAAGTGTATTCATGTTGACAGTGTGTGTGTGTGTGTGTGTGTGTGTGTGTGTGTGTGTGTGTGTTGTTTAGGGGCTGTTGTGGCGCAGCGACCCAGACAGGGCAGTGTGGGAACACCAAGCGATGGATGGAGGGAGGGGAGGGTGGGAGGTTGGGTGTGCAGCAACATGTCAAGCCTGGGAACCGCTGTGTGTTTACCGCAGGGAAACCGTACCAACACAGAACAATGAGCGAGCCTTACCCCTTCTAAATAAAAAAAAAGCATTACAGCTTTCTTCTCCCCCCCCCCCCCCCCCCCATCCCCCTCTAAAGGTCATGGAGTTAGAGATAGGGAGTCCACACAAAGCCTCCAGTCTGTCGGCAGTCCCGTCTGGCCCTGTGCGGTGCCAAGGCTGAGGTCATTATCAACTGCCCAGTCCCAAGCTAAGCATATTTTTTTATAGATTGTGTGTGTGTTTGCAGGGGAGGTTTTCTTCATGTGTGCACTAGCTGAGTGTGTGTTTGTGAGTTTTAGTGCAGGAAACAAAAGGCACTCGACAGAGTAAACATAGTCGATGTCAGATGCGTGATGTGCCGCCATTTTCTCATCACATATTGCGCCCGAGATAAATGACATTTTGCTGAGTTTCAAAGTAAAAGCAGACATCAAACTGATTTGTGTGTCGTTATGATGTCTGAGGAGTTATAATGTCAACAGATTGCTGATGCTGCGGTCTGCGCGGGCTATTAATGAGGCGGCGTGACGCGGTCGCTCCTTCTGGCATGCTCTGAGAAGAGATGTCTGTTAGCTAATTAAAGAAAGTCAATCATTTTATACTCCAATCAATTACCTGAAGCAGGTGGTAGAAACCGGGCCCGACACTCTGGCCTCATGTCTCACAACCGCTAACTACACAAAGTCACTTTACTACATTGTTGAGTGCTTTTATTTGGACAAAGGATAAACAAGGAGGCATGATGTGAATTTATTCCGGCTGCCAATCTTTGTGGGATACACTTTATTTCAGAATGCAGTCATGATGTTTTGTTTGAGTGTTAGCTGACTGACTGCAATATGATCATTTGACACTTTCTATTACTTAGTAACTCAATTTGACTCAAGTTTCAGTTTAATTGTCTATTTTCAAAGACTCAAGCTCATTTTGGAGATCAATGCGAAGCTATACTGTAGAAGCATGTATTTGCTTATGGACTTTTCTGTTATCGCTGTCATTAAGGGCTGACACGGAGAACCGTTTTTGTTTTCACCCTCACACACTGAAGAGAGCACTTGGCTATAAACAGGAATAACCAAACAATTGCCTTGTGAATGTGGTGATAACAGTGTGTTCCAGCTCTGCCGGGGGATCTCCCTGGGTGGAGCAGACTGGCCTGAGGGATGGAAGGAGTGAGTGAGTGAGTGAGTGAGTGGGTGAGTGAGTGAGTAAGTGAGAAATGGAGAGGAGGAAATGGGCCATCAGGTCATGCCCACCTGTAGCTGATAAGGGGAGGACGGGACAGAGCAGTCAGCTGTGTAAGTTTATGTGTTTTTGTGCTATGTGAGTGATTCCTGTGCACCTTTCATCTCAGCCACAACACACACACACACACACACACACACACACACACACACACACACACACACACATAGACTCTCCGCCCTGAAGCTCATTAAGCAGTGACCTCTCACCCTCACAGGCTGGGAGAGATGATGGGAGAAGCAGTGATCAAAGCTTTGGCCTTCCTGATGAAGTTTGCGCTGCACCACGTTTACCTGATTGGATCTGATAGCAGCTGTCTCGCCGGTGAAGCAGCTATGAAACAGTGACAGTTACAGTTAGATACCCGATATGACAAAGTCACGACAAAGCTGTGAATCCGTTATTTAAGGCAGTTAGCAACATAGGTTAACTGTAAGGTAAGTAAGGTTAATAAACTGTAAAAAAAAAAAAAAAAATGTATGGTTGTATTTTTAATTTTGGGTGGAAGTTATTTTAGCACTTCTGTTGCTGAAATAACTTCTATCAAGGATTTTTAAAAGCATTTGCAGAAATATTTTACAGTAGGAGCATCAAATATTTGTATATTATATATATATATATATAATAATATATATACTTAACTTCTTCATTATTCTGGATGGAGAGTCATCGTCCAGCAAACTTGTACTTTTTTTTAAGGTGGATCATCTTTCCAGCACCCTTCTTGTTCACTTCAGTCCTAATCCTATGTCTGTGAAAAGGAAACACCATGTCCCTTTCCTCTGAGCTCTGTGTTGATGACTTCCCCCCCCGGTGTGTATGTGTGCGTGTGTTCGTATTAGCCATGCACCTTCTGTGTGTCTATGCACGTGTGTTGTTGGTCAGCCAGGGTCGCAGCAGAGGAAAGAATGCGGCCGTGGAAAGGAATGCAGGGCTGATTAGTGCTGCTTACCTGTAAGTGAACTGGACGTGCCGGCGTGTGATGAGACCGAGGAAACAAGGGAACAATAGGACAGTAGAGATTCCTTTCCACGATGCATTCCAGCGATCCTGCAGAACCGGGCCCCCTGCTCGGAGCTTTGATGAACCCTTCTCTGGGCTTCCTGGGATTGTCGCTCCTCCACAAACACAAAAACATGAAGCGGCCGGTGAGCGGGGCCAGGGAAGAGAGAGCACGGCCCTCCTCAGGATGTCCTGTTTTGATTAGTGTTAGCATCCTAAATGCACCATTGAAATATTATTCTAACACGGAGAAGAGCTTAGCGGTGACACATCCACTTCTTTCCACTGTGTGACCTCCGAGGTCAGATACACTACAATGAGGCCAGGAATCAAAGAGGTGCTGAGGAAATCATGTGTGGAAAAAAAGAGGCGATAAAATGATAAGGAGAGGAATCAGAGCCTGTCTGCAGGTGGAAGTATGTCAGGCCAAATCTTTCAGAAGTTTCTAATGAATACCTGATAGTTTCTGGAATTACACAATGCTGGCATTTCTAAGACTACAGTAGCTTTTTATGCGGATAACAGGAAGTGATAAATGGAGGCGGTGATCTTTGCTTTCCGTGATGGACTGAGCAGACATATTTCTCCTTGAATCAGAGGAAAATATTACAAAAAAATGATATAGTTGTGATAATAGTGCTTTTTCATGGCATTTAAAAAAAACAATTCAAAGCTAATAAGTGGCAGTCAACAGCTACTAATTAGGCTTAATTATCCTACTCTTTAATGAGACCATGTTATTTAAGGTTTAAAAACAGCCCAACAAAAAAAAGTAGCTTTATTTTATATTAGCTAATTTCAGGTGGCTGAAATCCTGCATTACCTGAAGTTGTTTCCCTTGACGTATAAAAGTACCTTAGTTGTGTATTTGGAGCACCAGCTCTTTCTCGCAGTGTCCTCATTCAGCGGCCCACACTACATCTTTTTGTGTCTCCTGTGGAATCAGAGAGCAGCGAAGCATTGCAGCATGGTTTGTTGTTTTGCTGCTGCTTGAGGGCTTTAGTTTGACAGGAGGGCACCACTTTGTTCACCTCAGTGTCCAGATAGGACCCCTAGGAGGCCTCTGGGCCTGGACGTCTCTGTCAGGGCTGTGGCAGGACTGGGGCAACCGGGGGCCCTGCTGCTCACTGGGTCAGTGGACAAGCTAATCGATTTTATCTCCGTTTCACACACCACGCCAAACCCCTACTGGCCTGATATTCACATGTTCACTGTTCAGAGGATTATACTCCTTCCATCTTCTGTCTCTCTTCTCTTCAAGTTTTTTTCACTTGCTCTCCCACCACATTTCTTGCGTTTCTCGTTTGTGTTTATGCTCCCTTTTTCTTCCATGTCTCTTTCACGCTTTATCTCCCTCCCTCTCTTTATCTCTCTTTCTCCCTTTATGAAGGGACATTTTAAATTTAGCCTCCATGCCCAATCTTGTGTTGGCGCTCCCGTTGAGTGAGGCTGGTGGGTAGGCAGGCGGAGGCACCCTTTTTTTTTTTTTTTCCTCTTTTTTCGGCAATTGGATGAAGCGTTGGAACAAGGGAACGAAAAGCTTTGGGAAAGGTCTGGAAACTTCCCATTCATCAGTGTAAGGAGATACTGCGCTGACAGTTAGCAGACGGCCGGCCAAGTACAACACGGGACAGCCGCGTGGGCCCGCTGCTCTGGGCTTCAACAGACAGACAGACAGAGGGAGAGCAGACCAAACACCCCACACATCTCTGTTCGAGGACAGAACATGTGTTAGCATTTAAAGGCATTTCTTCTGATCCTCTCGCATGGAGTGTGAACAGTAGAATAAGTGAATGATTATGGGTGCAATCATAACTAATATAGTAATAAAGAAGAGCAGGGGGCAGCAGAGTTTAGCACTGCAGACAAATAATGATTACATTCTGTTGTGTAAGTAGTGGAGCGAACTGTGGTTAGTTCTGTTATTTTCAGATTTGGCAGAATTGACAATTTTTTCAACTTTACAAGGTCCTCAAAGCGAATTTGCTGCGCTTTGCTTGTATAGAAGTGATGCAAATGTAAACAGTGTGTCTTGAGTGTAAGATTCTGCATGTTCATCATTATTCTTAATGCTTTTTCTTCTTTCTTTTGTCTCATATTCTCTTGACACCCTGGGTAGCCTCATACACCCTGTCATTGGCCTGCTCTGGGTCTTCTTGTCGGATTAGACTACTTAAAGTTTTTTTATTGACCTATTCTTGTATTGTAACTTCTGACCGAGATGATTCTTCATTTTTGTGATCATTTACGAGGACACACGTTTTCTAACATGGCTGCAGCTAAACTAAGCTTCCCTGCGGACTTTGAAATGACCTGTACCTGACTGTTGATAAGTTCCCTAATCGATAATCAGAAAAAATATACAGAAAAATATCTACTGCTGAATAATAGTAAATACATTTGACTTGAACAGTTTCATTTAATTTATCATGTCCAATAAGTATTTCTACTCAGTAGTTTTGTTACCATTAATATAACCAAACAGCAACTTTCAGTTATGTGAAATAGTCGCACTTTGGTTAAGTCTGGGCATCAAAACGAACTGGTTAAATTCAGGAAATGACTGTGTTGTTTGTTATATGATATGCCCACTTGGTTTCACATGGACACAGTCGATTCAACTGTGCAGTGACGCTGATTATGCTCACTGAAGCATACACATACAGTGCCATTTCTCGCCATGCCAACCCAGGCCAATTCCTGCTTTTTTTTTATATAGAGTCCAATCTCCTTAGCCCCTCTTACACGCCCTCTCTCCAATCCTTCTCATACGCCTCTGCAGCAGGGATAGAATCCATGCATACCCTCAGGAGAAAGTAATACAATCATGAGAGTGAAGATTTATATGCACCCATAATGCACCTACAGACGTTTGAATATTTATCCATCCTTAGAGGAAATTTGGACTCACATACGTGAACATCCACCTGTGCAGGCTGAGTAGAACCGGACAGACCATTGGGAGGGCAGAGAAGGGTGGGACACTGCAGGTGCGGGTCTGTGTCTTTCTGCCCAGCTATCAATCGCTGCCATCTGACAGTTCAATCTACGAGGGGCCGAGCGGAGCAGCCGGCTGGCTACCAGGGCAGGTCATTACTGAGCATGGAGGCAGCCAATCGCATCAGCGATCAATGACAAAAGCAGGAGAAGGGGAGAGTGCAAAAAAAAAAGTGAGGGAGAAGTAGAAGGGAGGCAGGGTTGAGAGAGACAGAGTGAGAGAGGCAATGAAGACGCAGAGATGTAGGGAAGAGGAGGGGGTACGGCAGGATAAAAGTAGTTATGCTGCTGAAGGTCAGTTCTCAGCTGTGGAGTGGATGACAAACAGGCTGTCAGCTGCTAAGAAATGGAGATATGCATCTGATGCAGCAAAACAAGAAATACGGCCTCCTGCATGGGCGTGCACATAGATGCACACAGACACAGTCACTGCCATAGCAGCGTGATTGAGAATGCAGCGAGGGGATTTTAGTGTGAGCTATTGTTTTATGAATTCCATACACAAGGTGTTGGCAGTCCGCACCGCCCTTTTAGTGGTCAGTTCAGGCTGCGCTGCAGTAAAAGTAATGACTGGCTGTGAATAAAAAAAAAAAAAAAAATCAGTTCATGAAAACGCCACAACTCCCCTGTGGCTCCGCCTCCGCTGCCCACCACGGTACCACGGGAACAGCTGCCACGGTGAGGTCCGTCCAGTGGTGTTTACCCAGCCCCAAGAAAGTCAAACACAGAGGGAATTCCATACGCTTTTTATGACATTTATTATATTTCATGACCAAGTGGATGTCATTTTCACTTTCTCACCAATGTTTTCCCTCAAACTTTTTAAAAATGTCCCCCCCCTCCTCATTATTGAAAAGGGGATGAATTGATGTTGTGGGAGACAGTATTTGGCCAGAGCTCTGGTCAAAAAAACAAAACTGAACGATCTCTCTTTTCTCCCTAGAGGCCTAGAATAGCAGGACCGGTCGTTTATCCTGCGCTATCTCTCAGCAGATCCACAGACACATACACACCCACACACACACACACAGACCCAAAGTACGCACACACCATCGCAGCATGGACACCACTGAGTGATGATGAGTCATTACAGAGAGTGTGCCCTTCGACCTCCTCCAGTCTTTATGGATCACTCTCTGGCAGAATCATATTCCCTAATGCCAAGTTCCTGTCCATCTGCCTGCCTGTCTGTCAGGCAGTCAGGCCCCTTAGTGTCTCTCTCTCTGTTCTCTCACTCTCATTCTCTCTCTCACTTGCTCTCCGTCCCCTGAGTTTCACACACCAGTTCATCCCAGACATCGCTGTCTCTGTTTATTTGAATAACATACAGGAACATATCCCCCCTTACTGAATGTTTGAATCTTGATACTTGTACATGTATTCCGTAGTGAGAATAACGGACTTAAGTGTTGATTTGTGCTAAGATGGTTTTTAGATGAATTGGGCAAGGTAGAGAGTTATTGAAGGGTGTGGTAGTTCGAAAGATGAATTACATCTATTCCCTTTAACCTTCCATGTACTTCAGTGTTGAGATTGGCATGCATGAACACAGTAATCTAATACCTTTTTTTTTTTTTTTTTTTTTTTACTCGTAAACGTTTTCCCTCCGTCTATTTCCTGACTTGCATACTGTCGTTGGTAATTCCTGCACAGAGGAGCAGAGCATGCGAGGGGAAAGCAGAGCGAAGGAGTCAGCTCGCATTTTCTACACATCCTTTTCTTCTTTTCTATGTTCCTTTGCTAATCCAATACTATCACTATGCCAGGGCTGTTCAGCGTGGATCAGGCCGCTGTTATGTTTATTGTGGGTGCTCGCATTTGATCCTTTTTCTCCGCAAATTCAATTTGTTCGACCTGATTTGATCAGTCGCAGCAGCATAGTTGCGTGCAGGCAGAAGCAGATAAAACCTTCAATAAATATAGGAGTTAAAATGTTTTTTTTTTTTTGCGTCTGTGAGAGGGGAAACTCTATTACAGGTGTGCTGGACCACGGGGCCCTGCCGCCTCTGATGAAATGCTCTTTGGGTGTTAATGCAATTCTGATTTGGCATAGCCTGGAGACTATAGCCACCTCTGGGGGTTTCAAACTGGCTTTGAAAGGAAGAAAACAAAGTCAGGATCTAAACTGTACAAATTACACTGGTGGAAACTTTTAAGGGCACTTTCTGATGTAACATAGTAATGTCGTCCGGGGCAACAGAGACTATCCTTATGGTCATGTTTTTGTGGAATAAGCATTGGATGTATGTGCTGTTCATGCAACTTGAGAGTAAGCTGGTGCTCCTGTACTGTCACTGACACATACAGTACATTGTTTTCCTTCAACAGTGAGCAGACCGTATAGCAGTATATAGCAGGTGGAAAAAGGCATTTGGAAACATGACAGCCAATGAAAACAAGTAGAAACATCTCAGTTGGACTTATGGCTTGAGGTTTTCTGTTCAGAGAAGAGCAGGGGGATCCATAGGGTTTGGTCCAATTCAGTTTCTCTTACGACAAGAACATGTCAGACATGTGTTGACAACTCGCTGAAATCGTTGCGGTGCACGGTGCCAAAATCCACTACTGACAAAGCTAGGCTTTCATCCCGCAGCTTGAACCAGATGTGCTAGGTCTATGGCGACAGTAACAGCAGAAAACAATTGCAATTATTACTACTAAAGGTAGTATTTAGGGCAAAATATGTTAATTTATCTTTAATTGATGGTCACAATGACAGATGCCACATGCTGCCCCCACTGACCACATTAGAGATAAAGCTGTTTTGTATAGCCAATATCTAATTATCACCATGACACTATTAAGAAAGGCATCGTTACAATTTGTTTTTTGAACTGCCTCTTTTCTTTTCAGCATTAAGACAAATGTCTACCTTGGTTTTATTTTATGATTATTCACACTCACTTAAAAGGCAAAATTCAGCACATTTGTAGCCAGATTTACACACCTTTGAAATCCGGCTGGACTTGCAAAAAGAGGGACCAATTCTATCCCCCTCTGGGCTCAGAGTCAAAGGGTGCATGCTAGCTGTCACACCGTCAGCCAGCCTAGCGCCCCACAGATCAAGTACAGGTATGATTTATGTCCTCTGTCCCAGCCTTCACACTGCATGTTCTCTTGCATTCAAGCTTTTGGCCAAATCCAACAGCAGTAGTAATTTGTCTCCTTACATGTGTAGGAGGTGAGGGGCGAAGGTCAGCCAAATGAAAATGACCAGACCTGACTTAATTGTTGTATCTATTTGTGGTTCGAGACAGGATGTCTGTGCACGTCTGTCTATTTGTCCATCTGTCTCGCTTCTGTCTTGGCGCCATGTTTTGTGTCATTGCATTGAGACCCTCCTCCTGCAGTCAGACGTTATGGCCACTGATCTGATCCAGCAGGAGTGCAGGGTTCACTCAAGAGATCTGTCGGAGCCAGATAGTATCATTATCACAACACACAGCCTGATGGAAAAAGGTTTGCTTTGGTTTCTCTTGTCGTTTCCTGATTCATCAAACTCACAAAGCTCGATACAAAAATAATACCACATTGATAAATGTGAAATTATCATTTCTAACCCGTATTTTTTTTAAAGTAAAACAAATACACTTTTTCTTGGTTGCCAGCTTAGCACATCTGACAAGGTTAATCCTGCAAATAGTGGAGAGAAATGCTTCCTGTGTGTGATTAAATTTATCATGTATAATTAGGAAGTTCTGCTCTGTCTACACATGATGACCTCTGACCCTGACTGTGACAGTTGCAGGCTGGTGTTGCCAGACACCCAAATGTGCTGCTCAGGTCGTGTTGCCCAACTAAGTCTGGTTTCCGCTGTGGGATCAAATATCTTTCGATTGCCATTTTTGTTTCTAAGCCGTTTCAATTAGGGAAACAAATCTCGGATTCTTTGGTTTACACTGAGACAATCTTTTAGATTTGATACTACTACCTACTTTGCATAGGTAATTTTAGGTCAAAGTTGTGATTTTACCCATAATGGTTGCAGAAACAAAATGTGTATTCATGTTTTTTTTTTTTTTTTTTACAGATATTTGATAGATAGCACGATACCAGCGATACATGCTACATGACCTGTATGTCCCTCACAATATTTAATCTTGTGCGGGAAAAATCAACAGAAAAAGACAGAGAAATGCAGAATTTAATCTTTATTTATTTAAACCAGTATCTCCTTTCGTGGCTTTTACAGTGAACATAAATGATATACAGTGATTTTTAGTTGCTCTTTATTGAGTCAATAGGGAAATCATCTTGCCTGCATTAGCATGCTTACCATGTTTGGTGTATGAAACACAACAAACTTCATGTTTTCCAGCCTCTTTGTTCCCTATAGTTTTCTAATCATTCAACCCCTCTCTTCGCCTTAAACTTTCTTATTCCCTTGTTTTCCTTTATCTTCCTTCCCACCGCTTTGCCATTTTTTCTTCCTTTTTTCTTCATGCTTGTACCTTTTTTGTGTTATAATTCCCACCTATTATTTCTTTCCTGAGCCCTCATTAGTCATGTCGCTGTCAGCCGCCATCTGCAAACACACACATGCACACACACACACATCACATACACATTTACACAGCCATACGTATTCCTGCACATGCACAGGTATGGAAGTCATCAAGGCGAGGTCAAAGGTCTGCCTCATTACCCAGCTCCAGTGAAAACTTTTGGTGTGTTTTATGCACTGGTATCAGAGAACAGGGTAGAGGGAAATGAGCTGAGGAAAGGGGGGGGGGCAAGGGGTGAAGAAAAAAAAGCACAATAATGATGAAGACTGATGTGATTTTAGGAGGAAATAGGAGAGGAGAGCATGGGTGATGGAGAAAGAGCAGTGTGGAAGGATAAGACAGAAAGACCTCTTCTTTGTCCGCCCGGTCGACTACACTTACCTTACCTGTGAACCAAATATCGGAATCAAAACAAGGAAGTTGTGGTGAGGTAGAGGATTATTTTGGGGGTTGAACTGAGCTCAGAGGACATGAGAGAAAGTGCCCTAACCTCGGATGCTGCTGGCGACATACATGACTGGTGTTTCCTGACGTTAAACACAACATCTCTTAATAAAGTCATTAGGAGCAGTCTAACAGAAGTCCATTCATTTCTCCTATCCTGCACACTTAAACTCTCTTGTTTTCTCACTTTCTCTCTCTCTCTCTCTCTCTCTCTCTCTCACACACACACACACACACACACACACACGGAGTAAAGACTACATGCCAGCATGGGACATGATATCCTGACATGTGACAGAAGGCAAAGCAGGAGTGTGCATGCATGTTCAAGTTCTGCCTTGGAGGTCAGAGAGGTGTGTGTGCGTGTATGCATGTGTGTGTGTATGCATGTGTGCGTGCGTGTGTGTGCGCAGGCGTCAGCTGGGAGCAGTCAGGGGGACACTGGTGATGCAGACTGACATGGGACATAAACACTTAGTAGTGTAGTGAAGGGGCCCATTGTCTCAATCGCCGCCATGTCAGCCTCTCTGTGTAATGGAACGATCTGCCTCTGTGTGTTTGCCTAATTGCCCAATCTGTCTCTCTGTCCGTCTGTCTTCTGATACGTCTATCTCACTCTCTGACTGTGTCTTTCTTTCCCATTTTCACACGCGCACACACACACACACACACACACACACACACACACACACACACACACACACACACACACACACACACACAACCTCTTTTCTTTCTGCAGTGTATTTACACGTTCATTTCAGTCATGAAGCAGATCGTCTGATCCCACATGCCTGCTCAAGCACAAGTTGCCAATTCCTGAAGGGTTAAGTCTGTTTCTTGGATGTCAGTGCTGTTAACATATATTTTTTTAAGTCAAGTTATGATTTAGGACGCACACTCTCACATGAAGTGTCTCAGCACACCTTTCTTAAAAAAATAGTACACCATTAATTAGAATCACAGTTATTAAATTAAATTATTAAATGGCAAACTTCGCACTGCAAAAACGGGACATATTACCTTATATAGAACTTCACTGAAACTGTGACTTGTACTGATTTGGCACACACAAAGAAGCAAGTGTTCAGGAAAATGTTTTGCTTGGCATCAGGCCAGCCCCAGTGAAGATGCTGAACTATTGATGCTGGTGGAGCCAAATGAATGATTAGATACACAAAAACGACAGTGTGACGCTATTCACACAATGTTTTTACTAATGTTGTACAATCATTTTATGTACTGTATATGGATGTGATAAGAGGATAGCAAAAAAAAAAAAAAAAAAAATGAATTGGATGAGATGAAAAAAAAGAAAAGGATAACACATGTCTTGATACGTTCTGCGTCTCCTATGGGTAGAGTCCTGGTTTACAATACCTGGCTTTGATAATTAGTGGCAGGTGGGATTGTTAACAAGTCCAGTAAGTCAGAACATGCACAGGAGTTATTAGTTGTGGGATTTCAGAAACGTGGCTGGGCCCTGAAAGGAGGTAAAGGTGTGTGGAGGATATGAGATCTTTGGGGTCGAGGTGGCGGGACTGTGATGAGGTGTGTGAGATTAATGGCACTAAGGACGTAAGAGAGGGGAGGCATGTTAGTTTGAGGTGCTGAGGACGGACCAGATGGCTGTTGAGGATTTGTGTCTGTGTTTGTGTGAGTTTCTTTATGGGCCTGCATTTAAAAAAAACAATAAAAAAACGAGTGGTGACTGGGACACACACATTCATATTCCAAAGTGTTAGAGATGTTCTCACCTGAGTGCAGACTTGACATCCTTAACCTGACATCATGTAACATCAACTCAAATTGACTGTGTGATCTGAAAACATACAAGCTGGAAAAATCCATACTGGGCTGTCAAATACCTATAACGTATAGAAAGACAGTAATGATGAGAATGGCCGATTTGAGGGGTTAAATTGGTAAATATGGAGGTGTTAGGAGAAGACTAAAGTTTGTTTAAGTCTCTGGGCTGTTTTATGTGCTTGCTGCCACGCTCAATCTTTACACACACACTCACACATCTACCACCTTCTTATACGCAGCAGTTTGTCTTAATTCGTCACATTTAACATATATGTGGCACCAAGTATTTCATCCATCCATCCATTATCTATACTGCTTTTCCATTCAGGATCCTGGCCTGGGGCCGGAGCCGGTCCCAACTGTCATTGAGCGAGAGGTTGGGTAAACCCTGGACTGGTCACCAGTCAGTCACAGGTCTGACTTATAGAGACGACCAGCCACACTCACATGTACATCCACAGGCAATTTTAGAGTCACCAATTAACCTAACAAGCGTGTCTTTGGACTGTGGGAGGAAGCCAGAGAACCCTGAGAACATGCAAACTCCACTCAAAGACGCCCTGTGTGACAGGGATTTGAACCAGGAACCTCCTTGCTGTGAGGCAACAGGGCTAACCACTGCACCACTGTGCAGCCCCCAAATATTTCAATAGTTGTAAAATTGACCACATCACTTACAAAATGAGTTACACCGTTTATGTTTCATTTACATTACAAATACTTCCAAGTGTTATTCCACTGGCTCATACACTTTTACTTCTTTCCCCTTTTCTATCCGTTCTGCATACAGTTACCAGCTTGAGTTACTGGCACTGCCATGTGTAAAACCAGAGAGGCACAGTGCATGGCTAAACTGTAGTAATAATCCAATTAGAGTAATAAGTAGTCCTGTGATTGACACTTGAGTCAAACACTAAGGGCCTTTTAAGGCCTTGTCTCTTGAAGGACATGTTTCCGTACGTTGGCCTCCTGTTCACACACACGCGCACATGCACACATGCACATACACAGTGATGTCTATTTGGATAGCTTCAGCTCAGCTTCTCCCTCTCTCTCTCTCTCTCTCAGTAGTACATAGTGTATGTTTATTGTGGCTGAGGTGTGGATGTTTATACTCTCCACAGAGGAAAACAAACCAGTCTAAGTGTGAGGTGATTCTTAAATAATCCACCTACCTCTTTGGCAAATTGACACCGTCTAGTCCCTACTTGTATTATTTGTTACTGTTGGCTCTTAATATGTGGGTACTTGTTCACATCCTTGGAGATATCTTCTTTATCCGATAAAATGCAACAACATCAATAAATATTTCTACACAAAGGAAAATAATTTTCTTGCGCATAATAATGTTAAATCATGTTTTTTTTTTTACATATCATCCATAATGCCTGTGTTTAAAAAACAACAACTGACAGCTGGCCTACATCACACTAAACTAGTCAAATAAGTAACTTTTATTACATCCCATCATGAAACAAGATCCCTCATATACAAGTTGAAAATATGTTAACATTTAATATGTAATGATGTAATCATCAAAGCAGATTCAGGTTCCGAGGGTTGCGAAAGGTTACTTGGTATCACAAAATCAAAACAAGAGATATTGTTTGGATATCCCTTCACACGGTCACACTTCTTTTTCCCCAGTTGCCCGAGCATTAGCGTTTGTATGAATACATCATAGAAACGCACACAATGGCCGAGGAGGGCTGGATGTCAGTGGTCAGAGCAGATAAGAATAACAAAGCCCTACACTAAGCCACGTCACCACCGGGCTTCTCACCTGCCTTCCCCTCACACAGACGCACTCAACCATCACCGGCTGATTGTTTTGTGCCCATGCATGTGAGTGTGCATGTGTGTGATTGATGCGCTTTGCCTTCCGTCAACTTTGCCTCCCCCTCCCTCTTGTCCCACCTCAGTCTGGACTGTCAAGGAAACATGAGGCCTCAAGAGATAGCGGCGCGCTCTCCCGGCCGGCCCTCGGCCCGCTCTGTCTCTTTTTCTCTTCCTTGTGCCAGTCACCTACTGCTGTGGGAAAAGCAGAGGAGATGAGGCCTTAAAAAACAGATCATTGTCCGCCTCCTAGATTAAAGCCAGAGAATGTGAGCATTGTCCACTGAATGGCTAAACCTTCCTGCTGTCACTCAAACGCTGCTCTGAGCGCTACTTCATGTCTAAGAGGCTTATCTACACTGAAAGGCCCCTAGCTGCTCTGGGGAGAGAGGACGTAATGAAGCGTGTTTTTTTTTCTTCCTCTGTAGGGAGAAACCTGCTGCTGGTGGGTGGAGGGGCTGGTGGTGGTGGTGGTGTTGGGTGGTTAGGGGATTCAGGGGGTGGACGTGGCCATTGGGACAGCTGCAGCACCAGGCCCCTCTACCCCACCCCTCGCTTTCACTCCTTCTAACTGCCTTCTCTCCAAAGAATTGTCATCTATCTAGTCTCACATGAGAGGGAGCACAAATACGCTGCATGCAGGCCAGAACTCAGTGCTCGGATGATGGGGGGACATGAGGACATTATGTGGTGACTGGCTCAGGGACCTGCCCGTTGTCCACATTCAGCCGTCTGTGAGGATGATCAGCAGGCCACTGATGTGGTCCTCTCTTTGTCCTCCACTGTTTGAAAAGGGGAAAGTTTAAGTGCTGCACACATTCAGTGCTGAGGGCCGGCCAGGCTGGGAGGGTTAGCTAAGCCCTGAGGCCTGAATGTGTGTGTGCGTGTGTGTGTGTGTGTGTTTGCTTACATTATGTGACAAAAACTATAGGTACTTGGTACGAATTAAGAGTGTTATATTTACAATTTAATGTTATTACTTGGTCCATTGTACGGAAAAAGCCACCTCTTTGCATGATGTCTGTCAATCATTATTACTCCAAAAACATCACACTCAAGCATGTACTGTTCTACTGAATATCAGCACAACTGTCCCAAAAATAATACCATCTGTGATGATATTCAGTACAATAGCATAACCTCAACATTGATATCGCAAAGAGTTTTATTTGGTCATAATTCATTTATCCAACAAAACAACTTGTTCTGCAATTTTACTGGAACAAGATTGTTGCCAAGCGACACTCCCCCAGTTCCCCCATAGTAATTTTTCGATCATTTACAAATGCACTCAGACCCTGAGGCCTGCTGCCCTGTTCTTTTTACCCTCTGCAGCTCTGTTCTGTCTACATTAGCACTACTTCATTGACACAGACCCTGTAACCTTTAGAAACCCAAACTCAGTGGCTGGCATTTGCACTGAAGAGATGTTTGAATGAAGTGTTCAGACAATTAGCCACACAAAATTCTGAATCTGTAGTCCGAGTTCTTAGTACTTCACTTTCTTTTTTCACATTTCCAAATATGACTCTTTTAGTGTTTGTTTGGACCCCACAGGCTTTTTCCTTTGGTCCTGTTTAAGTTGTTAAAGGGATGTTTAACACATGACAGAATGATTCACTTCATCAGCACAGAGATGGTGTTTGCTCTCTCTTCTCCCTGTCAGACCATGAGCCAATGCGTGCACTCTCCTAATGTGATCTCTGACCTAGGTATCTTGCGGGGTTAGTGCCGCTTGCGCTTACTTTGTGCTGTGTCAGGAGGTCGAGTGGGCTGGAGAGCCTCGGAGAGGGCCAGAGGACTTGTCAGCTGGATGGGGGCGGGAGGGGGATGTTAAGTGGTGTGGCCCAGCTGTGTTGGGTGGCCCAGTGGTCCATTTAGAGCTCCAACCCCATGCTGGGAGATGATACATCCCAACAAGCTGAGGGGACCTTACCCTGGTAGCAACATGCTGCTGGCTCTGTCAAAATGTCAAAATATGAATGTCAGATTATAGGAACATCTCTTCTGCAGCATGCGGAAATGGAAGCTCTGGGTGTCCTGTGGTGCTTTATCATTTGTTTGTGGCTGTAAGAGCTGCAGAGTACCATCTAAACATGAGGAAGAACAACTAAGTAGTGAGGGTTTAAATGAAATAAGTATTTTTAGTTTGATTATATTGTTGCTACTGTTCGATCTATTGTTCAAAAGTAACACTATTTAGATAATGGTTTTGTCCATCTCAAGAGGATACAATTGGATTCCTGAGAATTTGAATGTTAAATAGAAAATGATTCATGGGAATGATCCCTTCATATCAATGATTCACCCAATACAATGTGTCCATGCACCCAAGAGTGATAGGTGCCACATTGTTCAGGAGACGGAGAGTGGATTTGAAGGTTCTTTTTCAGTAAACATTTAAAAGGGTAGAGAAGTGAACAAAAGCATTAAGAAGGAGCTGTTTTGTTGCCCCTTTTTTAACCTAAATAGGCGGTCTGTCCGACCGAGGCCTTGGCTTCAAAGTATAATCCAACACATGCAATTACCATTTCTATCAACTGGGGAGAAAGATTATGCTTTTTGGGTGTTCTTCTGCGTTTCTTCCAGTGGATTCACTTGGTGAATGTGACACGTTTTGTGTCTACCAACCCCTATTGAATTTAAAAGTTCTCTATTCTCTGAGAGAGCTGAGGAGAGTCCTACACGCGGGCTGAATGGACACTAAATCTTTCAAGGTTAGGACTTAACCTTCTCCCACTCTAATTCATCTTCAAACTTTAGTCTGAAACCAATCAATATCAGATGATTGGTAAACAATGTGCAGTGTCTGATAGGCAGGTACCAAGGGCCCTCAATGGGATTGCAAATGCTTTGTGCGTCCTGAGTCGCTTTTGCTCTAAAGCACTGTCACAAAAAGTGAAATTACCATTCGCTTGGAATGATGCCATTCATCTTTGTCAGAGCGCCAAGCTCAGCACGCAAGCCGCTCCCCTCAAATTAATTCCTTGTTTTGCATCAGCTGAATTTGCCCAAATCCAGGAGGATGGCCCCGGCTACACCTCGCCTGCATTCTTTAATGTGGCAATTCCAGCTGATTTCACTCTATGCACAGGACCCTGCATGCCTTATTGACTTGCCTAATTCACAAAGAAAAGGAAATAGATATGAAAATAAGTTGGGAAAATAAGATAAATCTGGTTGTAAAAAAAAAAGAGTCAGAGGCCCTGCATGTTACAACCAGGAGAGTCGGAGTAGCATATAAACATAGCTTTCTCCTCAGAGTATTGTCAATTTGTCATTTCATGTAGCAGGAGCTCTTGTACAAAGGTAATGTCTTCCCAGGGGCTCTTTCACGTTGTAATATAAAAGGAAAAAGCAATGTCGAATGAATGTTTGAGGGATTAATTTGTTATTCTGTATGAGATATTCTTCAATATGTCAGGGCACTTAAACTAATTTAGAGAGAAAAGATTGTAAACAAAACATTCATTTATTTTCTGATGTGCAACCCCAAACTAAATGATGCAAATTTATAAATCAGTCTAGATTTGTCAAAGAAAAAAGACTTGAAAGACCCGAGAAAACAGTTAAAAAATACGCAAATACAAAACTCTTTTGATGTAGTAGAAATCTCCCTTTCCACTGAATGTGCAAGAACTACTTGAAGTCTTCCCACTAGGGGGCTCTGACCTGTTTTTTTTTTTCCTTCCCTCTCTCCTGTGCTTTTCTGAAGTTTTCACTGCTGCCGGGTAACCCAGCCCTGCCATCATAGGCTATCCCATCCAGCAGTTTAGTGGTCACATCTTTGTTGTTCTCTCTCTCCAGCTCATGTCGGTGTTATCCCAGTGTTGTTTCACGGTGCGCAGCCCTCAATGACAGCAGTGATGAGATTTTAAACAGCGGGTTGTCCTACCCTTTCACTGTCCGGCTCAGACGCTAAAAATGGTTCCTAGGCTAATTTATGGTTTTGCTGACCGTGACCGCTGATTTGTGAGCCCTTATGTTTGTGTTTATAGAACATGGCTTGTTTTCTTCATCTTATCTGCCGACAGATGGACAACATGGTTGACAGGGTTTATTTAGATGTTTTCTTTTTCCGGCACAAAGTATGATGGAGTGCAATTACCAGGAATGTAGAGTGAAGCCCTGGGGTCAAAGGCCTTTTCCTGTCTCCATCCTTGGCATGGGTTAGACCAAGTCTCTTTGCCCAAGTCCATGTTTAGGATCCACACACATTTGTGGCGTTTAAGCATAGCAAAGTGAGGTGTATGCCCATTTCACATGTATTTTAAGAACCTAAAGAAGCTCTTGTTTAGAGGAATGTGGCCAGGGGACAGTAACGGTGGAAGAGAGGATAAGAGAGAAGAAGAGAGGAGAGAAGCTGCTGAAGATAAGTGGGTCTCTCCCAAGAGACTGTTCTTCACCTCAGACACCTGCACCTCTCCACAGATCCCTCATCAAGGACTCACTTTGTCCCCAGGCTGCTCCATTGTCTGCTGAAGGGCCCTCCAGACTTTGCTCTGAATGCTTCCCTGTGCTGCTCCAAGTGGACTCAGCCCAGCTCTCCCGAAGAGAGAGACAAAAAGTGGATTCCAAAGTGCTGGCCCCTTGGCATTCCCTTGCCTTCGGGAGATAAAGAGGGGGAACTTCGGCCCGATTCACTCCTCCACTCTTCAGCCCTCTCCAAAGTCCAACCAAAAAAAAAAAAAACAGACGAAGAGGAGGAGGTGGAGAAAAAGAGAAGGCTTTTGCATTGCAGAGCATAGGGGTAGTGGAGGGGTGGTCTCAGGTTCACAGAGTGATTAGTGAGGAGCACAGTGGCGCTCCTTTTCCCCTTTGGTCCTCCTCCTCTGTGGTCACTGAGAAATGACTTCCACTGGGCTTACTGGGGAGTGTGGGTGGAGAGGGAAGTGGAGGAATTATTCCCTTCTTGTCTGTCTGTCTGGACTATATTTAACCTGCCTGACAAGATGGATGTTTCCAAGGGAATTCTACTCTCGGCATAAATGAAGCCATTATACTCTCAGCTCTTGTCCTGTGCTTTGCTTTTCATTGGAAACTTTACGATGAAATGTAAAGAGGACATTTACTATCAGATCAAAATAAACCTAAGCTCTAACAAAGACATCCCTGATCACAGCAGGTTTTGGTATCAATGGGTACATAAATGCAGCGTTTAGTTTGCATGGGACAAATGCAGTACCGCATGCTCATCATACGTTCCCTTTTGCTATAGTACACCAAATGCAATAAGTATTACAAGGCTCACACATTTGCACACGCATGCACACACACACACACTAACACATTGTTCTGGTGTGGCCAGCACGAGTTGGAAGTGATTAGGGAGAAATATGCCTGTCTCCCTGTAATGCCAGTAATAGGCAGCAGCACATCAAAGTCCAGGCCTGTCAGAATGATCCGGATCAAACCGGCCCCCATCTGGAAGCCATAACTGACTTTTCACTCATTTAAACACTCTTAAAACACACTGAACAGACATGGAGCTCCCGTCTCTGCTCACCACTCACCACCACTCATATCAGCACCCTCTGCCCTCTGCGTCTGTGTGTGTGTGTGTTGCTCCAACGCTCCCTGCGTATTGTCCGTCCCCGTATGGGTTTTTTCACATGCAGTGGTAACGCCATGTGTTTCACATTTGTCTATTAGGCTGCTAATTTTGGATGATAAATGTTTTCAGTCACACGTTCAGCCTTTTTTTTCTTTCTAGATTTGTTGAGGGAATAACATCTGCGGGTTGGCCATTGACCCTGTTTTGACAGTTAAGTGATATCTTTATATTGCCTGATGTAGAGATGTATTTTAAAGCAGCTTTTAAACATGGCTGAACAATGAAACGAAAGATAATATTTGTATTTCTTGAAGGCTTAAAATTGGAAATGAGGTGCCGGTCTGTTTTTTCTTTCTGCTTTAGTAATCAGCCAAAGATAAGTATCTTGTCTGCGCGTTAATGACGTGCTGGATTCTGAGACAATGATGCGGAGTGCTTCCTACCAGCTCACTCGCACCGTGTTGACTGGACTCCTGGACATATATTATCTCTCCAAACACAAGTCGGACACAGCACTAAGTGTATTTTAATTGGCTTTGAGCCGCCTTCCTAAAGCAAACAGCTGGTGGTGTGGTGTGCTTGGTTACTGACGGGTGGCCTGCAGCGGTCTGGGGTGGAGTCCGATTGCCTGTCCGTCCAGTCCACTGACAATCAGTCCAACACAGGCCTCCATTGTGTCAGCGTGTGTGTGGGTATGTGTGTCTGTTTAATCTAACAGCATGTGTGTGATCATGAACACACCTTACTGTCTGTGTGTGTGTGTGTGAGGCTTACAGTGAATATCTGTGTGTCACTCCGGGGTGTTTCTCGTTTAAGCAGCGCACACTCTCTACCGTAAAAGATCTCAACGGGCTGGCAGATAGCATCTTGAGTTGAAGTGCAAGTGATTTAATACTAACAATTAAAGTAGGTATGTCAGCGGGCAGCTTGGGCTCCTGCTGTGGCCGGACAGGGAGTGGGCCTTCTCTCATATCTTGGCCAGACAGGGAGACAGGGGGGCCTCCGGCTCCACAAACCACTGATGCTGCGAAAGCACGCACCTTTTTTCATTTCAACTCCCCATAACACTCTTCTCTCTTTTCTGTGTTTTTTTTTAAAAAGATATCTATAAATACACCTTTCAAGGGTTTAAAGAGACAGATCCACTCAGAAGATGTGTTCTTTCATTGTCTCTTGTTTAATCGTCTCTTTGTTTTGACATCCCTGACCTCTTTGAAAGATTGACACCAACACTTGCTGGCCACCATTGTTAAAGCTTTTGGAGCAAAAAAAAAAACAAGACTTCTGTTAGATTCATGAATTGCAGGTCAGGAATTGACTGGCAGAGGTTTGGAGAAGGAAAAAAAAAAGGATGTCAAATTGAAGAAAGGGGTATTCAGTCTGAGCTCAGCATATGGAGAAAAGCCCTTAAAAAGATTCATTTTACAAGAAGCAAGGATCTCACTCCTAACAAGGCCTACTCCACCCTCATAAAATATATAGACATCCATTATAAAATACCCAGGCCCCTTTGAGCAGCTTTGCCCAAACCCAGCAACAGGGCTGCCTGCATCCAAATCCCCTCTGGAAGGAAAAACAAAGTGAGGCTTCACTTCAACCTCATTAACTAGTTATAATAAACAACACAATGTGTTTTTTAATGGGTGGAGGGTCCCTTCTCCCCCTTCCCCCTCTCCAAGCTTTGGTCCAGAGCGACTGGTCAGCGGTGAGTTTCCCATGACTGCAGCTTGTGGTGTGACAATGATGGATGGGCAAGGTTGCCAGGGGCTGCCTCTTACCCTGCTCCTGAGGGACATCCCATGGACTGACTGGCACATTGTGTCGCTCGACCCATGCTGACGTACCGCTCTGCCCGCTGGCATGGCCACAGAGAGTCCCAGATAGGGCCTGCTTTTCCACTTTAACGTTTTACAAGACAGAGAAATGCATGCAGTACTGGCACGTATGTATAAGGCGCACTCGTAAAAAAAAAAAACTTTCGCATTTAATCACTACATTTAGGTCACTAAATGCTGCATTACTTACGCTGCATTGACTGGGTTTCCATGCTTAATTGATCCAAGATAATATTTCTTGTCAACTGTGAAGTGCTTTGTTGGAGTGCCCGGCAACCACCTGTAGCTGAGGAGCGCTGCTGGCCCTCAGTGGGGGAGACATTTGCATCCTGATGAATAAACACCAACAGAAGCTCTCCAGCCACAGCACACACTCCTGAGGCTGTTCTAATAGCTTACACCCCGCCACCGTGGTAGATATGCAGACTCTCTGCTGTATATGAATCAGTCAAACACGCTCCACACCACAGCTCCTCTGGAATCAAATTCTCACAGCTAGTGTAAAACAATCCAATAACAGCCAGCACCTCTCAAAATAAAACAATAGCTCAGCTCATGCTGGAGCTGTAAAACAGCTCAGCCCATTACATGCACGTACGTGTTACTGTACTGTGAACTTACCCTTAAGCTAATAGCACATTTTTCCTTCATTGGGTGATTTGGGGATTATAGTTAAAGCAAGGCTTGCGTGAAGGCAAGCTCTATAGAGTGCATGTGGACACATTTTTCTTACATTGTGTTTTTGTGTAGTGCATGCTTCTGGTTCCTGTTGTTGGAGCATAACTTGCCAGGGGTGATGCATCCCTCCCACCCCCCAGTGGTAGACATGTTAAATGTTTTGTTAAGGTCAAAGGCTTTTTGAATAGAATGATAAGATACAAGACCCAGACGGACAAGAGTGTGAGGGTGTGAGCGACCGTGACCTCTGCGGCGCTGTTCATCGTGTTTGTAAACAGGACGTCATTAACACTGGGGACTGGGCAGGCTTACAATGACTTTTGTCTCCTTCAGTGTGTGTGTGTGAGTGTTTTTTTAGAGCAAGGGTGGGGGCCAGGGAAAGACGAAGGGGGGGGGGGGGGGGGGGGGGGTGTGTGTGTGTGTGATAAAATATCAAATAAAACCCTTCACATACTTCCACTGATAAATCAGCACCCTCACAGTTTTCTCAGACCGGCCCGTGTACTTTTTTCTGTGCAAACAACATCCAGGTTAACTCTGTCACATCAGATAAGCACCGGCTAATGTGATGAAATTTATGGCTTGGCGTGGCTGCTGTACTAATACAGCGCTGGATTGTGTGAAGCTGTACTAAGTGCACTCAACTGTCAGCTCTTATTGTGGTGTCAGTCCTTCCTTCTAATTAGTGTCCTCAGCAGGCAGGAAGTGGGCTTGGACTGGTCTAATCTGTCAGTGAGGCCAGACCATCCTCGCCCCAGCGACTGTTTCCTCAGATAAACCCAGAGCCCTTTATCTAGGAGAGTTGCTACACTCAGGGGGTCTGGGAAGCCCCTAGTGATTCTGTTATTATTTCTTGGATCCACATATACATATATGATACAAAACATGGAAGGAATTTATGTATACATTGTTTTCCCTGTTTTCATCACAGAAGTATAGGAACAAAATGGATTTCTGAGTTTGATATGCAGAAAGTGCCAAAGGCTTCTTCAGGCGGCTGCGTTCACATCGTCGTACTGATTGCTGTGGTGACAGGTGTTGATTGAGCATGAGAAGGAGGAAGCATAGTGAAGGACACTTCCTGGCAGACAGTTTTATCAGCGAGGGAGCAGAGGGGTCAGAGAGAGGGTGGATGAGGTTATCGCTCTCTGGTATTCATGTACTGTAAATGCAGCCTGGTGCACAGAGAGCGTTCGGAGGAGGCCTGGCAGCAGCTCAGAGTTGCTGACCAAGGCAACTGTCTCTTTCATATAAACACTGTGTGAGTTATAGCTACATGCTGGGACTATCTAGAACAGAAGTTGTTTTTTTATGCCTTGGTTTAGACTAGTATGCCGTGGTTCAAAAGGCCATGCAAAAGGTGGAAGGGCTTTCTCCAGCATGTCCAAAAGAGACCTGAGGTTCTTTGTGTATTGTCTGAGGGCATCGACACATCCTGGAGGATATCTCATGCTTGTAAAGGCTTCCAGGCTGTCGTTTGGTGACTAATGTGTGAAGTAAACCACCAAAGTTTGAAGACTCTTTTTTTTTTGGACTCCTTGTCAGAATAGTCGCTAAACAAGATCACGTAAAAGGCAGGAAAAGAGAAAGTGAATGAAGGAGAAAGAGAGTGATGGCTTGCTTTTCCTCCCCTGTACTCCCTCCTTTTCTCCATCCTTTTCTCTCTCCTTCCCTCCCTTCCTTCTCGCCCCACCAGCGGGGTCCAATTCCTCCACTTGAGTGCTCAGGGCCAGCAGCGGGCTGATTAGACCCGCACCCCCAGCCGCGCTTCGCAGAGGACTCTGCAGCGGGACGACTTCAAATGCACCTCGCTTCTGCCACCCTAAATAAAACCTGACTGCTCCTAATGGACACGTTTTAATCTCCCTGGGTTATTTGAAGATTTCTCCAGCCCGCTGCTGGCCACAGCAGAAACAAATTCCTCTGGCTTTGTTGATTAAACCGCTGCCTCTCCACCGTTGCTTATCGTCCAGCAACGAGCTGCGCTTTTTAATTAAAAGTGAGACACCACAAGTGTGCAATTAACAGCTGGTAATTATAGAGCTCTTCAGAAGTGCAACACTCCACCTTCATTTCAATTATATAATGGACAAGTGGCTTTTTGATCTCCAAATTAGTGAACTCTTGTAATATTTGTTTTGTGGCAGATTTGGAGGGTTAATAGTGGCCTATGGTGGCCTCCCTCTTCCATGATTGATGCAAGAGCAGAAAAAAGGGATATTAAAAGCTGGAACAGTCCATCAGGAAATGCAAATCGCACCTTCATGTTAATGAGCAGGCATCGGGCCGGGCTGGCCAGCCGTGCCGTTTCATGTGGGAAAAACAAGCGCCCACTCTGCTGCAAACTGATTAGTACATTTGAATTTGAAAGTTTAATTAAAAGGCTCTAATACAGATTGTTTTGGAGAGTGACACACAACATTAAATAGTTTGATACTTCATTTGGCTGCCGTTTGATTGCAAAGCAAGCACAAGTAAATTTGCGAGGCAAGTGTGGAAGCAGTGAGTGCAATCCCAAAGGAGGCAGACGCAATGGATTTGACTTAAAAGCTTGAACTGATAACTGATGAAAATGTGTTTAATGACCAATGCACTCTTTGAGTGTATAAAGCGGAACACTTGTTCACTTTTAATTACAATTGATTTCCATCTATGTACATGGCTGTGGCATTGTTAGTTCTAGAGTTAGCATTCTTTCACTCAACGCAGTCCATCAATATAAGAAAAGGTGGACCTTGATTGATTTTTGGCTGCACAAGTGCATGCGGCAGGTTCAAATGAGGCAGTTATTAATTGGCTGCAACACTCTAATGTCTTCAGGGGCTGCTTTTCATTCTGGCACTTTTTTCAATGAATCACAGTGTTCAAAAGAAGTTTAATCTGTGCGCTGTCTTGGTTTGTAATTGCTTTATTTCCCAAGTCAATATAGTTCTTTAAAATTTGTTTTTCTTTTACAGTGTGGGAATAGAAATGCCTGCATTGCGCTTCCCCTGAAGAGTTGATGCTTAATGGGTGAAATATCAACACACTGTGATCTTCTGTTTTCTCACAACAACTCTTAAATCAAGTCACTTTATTTAGTCAAATCTAATATTATTACAGATACAAACAATTAGCTGATGAATTAAATTTGCTAAGACAATGATGGTTTGAAATGTAAAGAAATGCAGTTTGAGAAATTATTATTATTAAGCATAAAGTGCAACATAACAAGACTTTAAAGGGGGGAAAAAAATGCCATCCAAAAAGCATTAACGGGAGATCTCCTGATAATCTGTGCAGTCTGTCCTTCATTCCCCTAAAAATATGTACAAAACAGGAAAGCCAGAGAGACAAAAAGCATGAAGTCAACAGTCTGAAGTCGCTTAAGCACAATGGAATTTTTCATCGGTGAATATTGGCGGCTCATTGTGAAATAAACACCAAGCATTTAAATCAAAACCAGGTCATTATGAGCGGTTCCTAAACAAAATGTCAGTCATTAAGGGAGGCCATGTGGCTCTGTTTACGGTCCCTGTTTGTTTGAATTAGGAAGAAGAAACTGGGAATTTCTGTGATCCCTCTCATCTGTCTGAATGACATACTGAGGACTCATTACAGGGATGCAATTCCCAACAGCCCCCCAGCCCCCCAACCCTAAACGTGGAGTAGCACCGGAATCCCATGTGTGTATGTGTGTGTGATAACAGTCTAATCTAAGTTGCTGTTACTGTCATGTTCTTCTCCTTCTCTGGTTGTCCCTCTGCTTTCCACCTCAATCTCACTGTCATTTGGCAGCTGTCACTCTCCATTTATGTCCTCTCGAGCTAACAGATACACACACATACACAGACACACTCACACTCCAATTCTTACACAGACATGCAGGCTAGAAGAAAAGGCCTGCTGGATATCAAGATATCGAGGAAATGAATGCAATGCAGGGTTTTTTGTAATGCACATATATTTGCAGTATATATACAATGTATAGAGAGAGATTAAAAAAAAAGACTTGATATTTTTGTTGTACCTTAAAGACATACATGTAATACCTTTTTAAATATGCTACAACAGCAAAAAGTAAAGAGAATGTACTTTATATGAAACTTGAAAAATAAAGTCACAAACTCTAAATATTTGAATGTCAGCATGGAACTTTGAAGTGGCAGGTTTTTCAGCAGTCAAGATCAATGCCCCTCTGAGTCTTGACAATGACTCTCGCTGTTTATTTACATGTAGACCTCGGTAGTGTTTTATACAAGCAGACAACAATCCCCATGCAAGAACACAATCCTACTGTGTTCGGCCAGCTAAATCACCTCCTAAATAAAGGGAAATTGACATCCATAACAAATAACATAAACAGTGTCAGTGCTCTGAAGGGGATTTTCTAGCTCGGGGGCGCAGGGCTGAATGTTAGCCTTCCAACAATCATTAAACAAACATCCTCTCCAGGACCTTTCCATGCATGGGTCTATTGCACATGTCGCATTGTGGTTTGGAAAGCCTCTGCAGCCGCGGACATTATTGTATGTAACAAGTTCTGTAACAAAGTTAAGGTGGAATTGGCCTGCTGCTGTGGCAGTGCTCGAGGCAAGCGGACCCTGAGAGTGGAAAAGCAACCCTCAGACAAAGTCTATTCATATCCAGAAATATTAAATGGGCGATAGCAGGTTGGTAGTAGGTGGTCAGCTTGTCACATTAAAAAAATACTCCTTCGTTCCAATAGATGTTTTTTTTCTTTCTTTACTATTCACAGAACTTGTTTCTGATTGGGGGGGAAATGAGCAGGCTGTGTCTAATCTGTATCATGCTTTTCACTCTGTATATGCTCATGCTTCCGAATAGTGCGTGAGGGGATTTTTGTCTTGGCCATTGTGCATGTTAAACAATGCCAGTATTGATAACCTCTGACCTGCTGCTGTTGTATCATAACATAAATGATACGGCCTCTGTTTCTGCAGCTTCAAGTGGCAGCCAGACGTGAGAGGAGGGAGTCATTAAATGAAACTTACCATCCTCTTTTAGATTTTAAAAGAAAATGCATGATTAGCACCCTTTTTATACACTGTGGATATCTAAATGATCTCATTAATAAGTTGTATGCTTGTGTGTGTGTGTGTGTGTGTGCGCGCGCGTGTGTGTGTGTGTGTGTGTGTGTGTGTGTGTGTGTGTGTGTGTGTGTGTGTGTGTGTGTGTGTGTGTGTGTGTGTGTGTGTGTGTGTGTGTGTGTGTGTGTGTGTGTGTGTGTGTGTACGTCTGTTGGTGTCTGTTGTTGCCCACGTGGGTGTTTGAGTCATCCAAGTGATGAGTTCGAGTTTGTCAGATGCCTCAGCCCCGAGTTGAGGGCCATTTGTCACTGGTGGGATTCATTATTTGTGTCCCTAACCCCCCCTCCCCCCCTCCACCCCTCCCCATCTGGGCAGTGTGATCACCACTGACCCTCTGTGACAACCACAGCACCTTCATTATGTCACCGCGGCCACCCTGTCACTACAGCAACTCTCTAACTGTCTGGGTGACACCCCTGGGTGGGACTCCAATCTCTCATCTGGAGGACTACCTGTCTCCGAGCTTGTCACTGTGTACGTGTGTTTGTGTGTGTATGTGATTTTTTTGAACGTGATTTTCTTTTTTTCTGAATCAGTCTGTATATTTCAAACTCTTTGATAGCTTTGTTGCTCACTTCAATTTAGTTTCCCCGCGGCTAACAGATTGTCCGGGTGAATTATTCTAATATATTCATCCATCTGCCCAAAAAGGTTCAAAAAAACAATTTTTTATGTTTATTCCTTAACAATAATTCCAGGAATATAAACTGACCCCTTAATGAAGGTAATGATTTCCCAGTAGGTGTGAGCTGCTCTACATATATGTATATGCTTTATTACATATTTCTGTTGGGTATTATCATACTCTCCTTCCCAAAGGGATCATTTCAGATAACACACTGGACACTCTTATACTATTTCCTTTCCCCCTATTTTGTAATCAGCAATTATTCAATTATGTCCCATTAGTTGGAGGGTGTTGCCAATGTCGCCGCCCTGGGCGTTTAGCCCCTGCTCTCTGTCAAGGGGAGACCCAGAGGGCCCTGCAGAACGCCTGTGATTAGTGTTGCGTCTGCAGAGAGGTGACAGAATCCCTCTTCAAATATTTTGTCTTCATTTTACGGCTCTGAGATGCAATTATGGAGCAGCAGTTCATTACGGCAGCACGCCGCGCTTCATGTTTTATGCATGCTGCCTCATTTAGGCCCTTTATTAACGAGCCAGGTCTGACCAGGCTGCTGGAGACTATAATGCAGGCTGCGCTGTGGCCACCGCTGCCTGTATTTTGCAAGGTTTGTGTGTTTGTGTGTGTGTGTGTGTGTGTGTGTGTGTGTGTGTGTGTTTGTGTTGGTGAGCCAGCGATATAGTAAGCAAGAGTAAGGGAGTGAGTAAAGGAAATAGAGTGAGCGAGAATGAGGGCTAGATGAGAAATAAAAAAAGGGAAGAAAAATGTGATTGAGAGAAAAGTGAATGAAACAGCAAGTGTGTGTGTGTGGTCAGTGTAGTGGTCACTTCACCGCTGTGCCCTCTTTATCCCAGCAGCCAACCCTATAACGTGGCTCTATAGTGCGGAGGCTGGTGCAGGCAGGCTGGGCTTTAAGGCAGTAGATTGAAGGGGTGGGGGCAGCAGGGGTGACTAACTGCACCTCCCTCAGCAGAAGAAACTCCATCTGCATCCAACATTGAGACAGATGAGGCCAATTTGGCTCCTTAAATTTCTGGGCTGTGATGGATGTGGGGTGGCTGTGCACACCGAGAGGTTGGTAGAAGGGTGTGAAGGGGACAGGGAGGAGAGAGAAGGGGGACAGGTGAGAAAAAGGGAGAGAGAGGGAGGCATCCAGGGTATATGAGAGAAAAAGAGAATAAGGGAGGAAAGAGAGAAAGGCGAAAGAAAGTCATTTCTGAGCATGAGCAGTTGAATTGTATTCCTGAAATTGATTTTCTTTGTTGCCTTATTAGAAAATATAGTCAAGAGGGAAAGAGTCAAATGGAGACTTAGAAAAGTATGTTTTTTATTATACTGGAGTTTTGTAGACCACACATGTATCCTATAGAATCATGCAAACTTCGAAGTGATCAAAATGAGCTGAACTGTTTGAAAGAAATAGATGTGTGTATTTTTGATTAGACAAGTTTGATTACATCGCCTTTCCGGGTTTTAACTGAAGCAAATCTTAAACTTGTGCGCCATTTCCGGAAATTTGTGTGGCCAAAAAATTGTCTTAAATGGGAAAAAGAAATCTGTTAGAAGCGTGGCCAAAATCATAATGCAGTGAATGTCCACCAAGTTCTTTTTTTGTATTGCAGGGAAAACATATGGAGGCAAAGTTATTTATTCACAGATGCACAGCACGTCTGCATGTATCTAAACTCAATCAGGTGTGCTGGATTATTCATGTCAAACATTTAAATGTGCTTAAGACTGGTTGCATGATTTAGAAAATATAACTGTATGAAACCAATAAAATAATTCATGTATTTGCCCACAGTTTTTTCCCCGCTTCAACTGGCTGAATGGCCGGCTCACTGCAGACCACAGCTCCCATCTGGGCTGCAGATCCGCCCCCCTTTGATAAGAACTACCATCCTCAGGCCTACATAAATATTTTATCAAGTATAATGGAAATTGTCAAATCCATCTAATTGTGTAATGCATTATGAAGACATCAAACTTAAACAAAGCACATATGCTATCATTTCTTTTAATGACCGGGACAGGCTGGCCCGGGCTGAGCTGGCGGTTTGGTACCCAGGGGGCCCTCCACATGGCTGGGGGGGCTGGCAGCGACCACTCTGAATATACGTCTCTCTCTGCTCTGACCAGACCTGCACGCTCACATTTCATCAAAGGAATCAATTTCTCAAATGTGCACAACTGTGAGCCATAATTATATTAGGGCCCAATGGCAGTTAGCCATGACATGAAAGTGAAAGGGGGGGGGGGGGGAGATGTGAGAGGGAGAATGAGAGTGTGTGCATCTATTTGTGTTGGACACGGTTTGTATTGTTAATAAAATAAACATTTCAGGTTACTTTTTTAAAAATAAATTCAGGTTTCAACACAGTCCCCTTTTTATAATTTGAATGTTAAATGTTGAAATTCGTCACACCTTCAGTATAAATCTGTTGTTATGTCTTCTTTGGTGGGATTTTTGCATTTGATGCTCCAAAGAAGATAGAAGGATTAGGATGGAGGAAGGACAGATAAACGTAAGGCACAGGGGGCCAGAACAAACAAATCGAAAGCCTATAAAGTGTGACATGTCTAGTGGTTAGGAGTTAGGATTAAATCACAGGTGAAGACGGAAGGGATGACGGGGGTTAATGAACTATGCCAGTACATTCTGACTATGTGTAACTTCAAAGGAGAAAACTGCCAAACAATACTTTCAATTGTGTGATAATACGCAGATGATACACTTTCATACATGACCAATTTAAGCACAAGATAATCAAAAACTCCTAAATTAACTAACAGAATAAAGAGAGGCAAGGATTACATCTCTCCCCCCCCTTTTAAATAACCAAATCAGTCAAAATCAATGAATACAATATCATTTCTTTTAACTTTGTATTCACGATCACCCAGTTTTTACTCTTATTCATAATCTATCTGATCATCTTTCCCTTTACTGTAACGTTTAACCCTACTTTTTCCTTTTCTTGTTCTACTCATCTTCGAAATCCAAGAGTCAGCAAGTGACTCAAACCCCCCCCCCCCCTCCCTCCCTACACCCCAGCTGATGTATGACTTGTGGAAACAATGTGAGCGCCGGCTTGTTATTCTGTTTGCTTTACATCGGACAGGCTTGAGTTAGCGCCCAACTGGGATCCTATCTCATTAGGCCAAATGTGTCGCTAAAACAATCATAAAAATCATTTGGCAACAGCCATCCCACTTAGCAACACCTGTCAACATACAGGAGGCAGATAAACTCTGAAAATTAGAGTTGGGCTGAGACTGGACCAGGAAAGACGGATAAATGGAGGCAGAGGAGAGAGAGAGAGATAGAGAGAGAGAGAGAGAGACCCATAAGCTCCATGTTGTAAGAGAGTTAATGATATGAAGTGGTAGGGTTGATGTGGATTCTTGATGATATTGATTGTGGTTTTAGGACATAAACTGTGTGAGTGCGTGTGTGTGTGTGTGTGTGTGTGTGTGTGTGTGTGTGTGTGTGTGTGTGTGTGTGTGTGTGTGTGTGTTGCATCCATCTCTGTGTTCATCTACACTTCATTCATTTGCATTTCATTAAGAGGAGATGTGATTTGTTAATCCTTCATATTGATTAGCTCAAACAGCTTCAGAATAAACAGCACAGTGATTTGTTGATACAAATGAATCAATGTTGGCCTTTTTTCTGACAACATCATGTGTCTGTATGCACGTGTGCCACTAAGTAATCGACTATTAGGATTTCGTGAGCGTCTTCTCTCACTCTCAAATACTTGATTTTTTCATTTTCAAATTCAAGCAACCACCCACGTCTCCTCTCTATTACACACTCCTTTTTTTTCCCTCCGCTGTATCTCCCCCTCCTCACCCTGTCCAAACATACGTCTTTATCAAGCGGCTGTTGTCAGACAACATTAGATAATTAATAGGCCATTTGTCAGGCCTGTGAGAAACATGTTAAAATCCCCGAGCAGCTCCCCAGATAAATCCTGCCGCGCACACAGATGCCTTTGTTGTGTCAGCCTGCCATCGGAGCTACAGATTTACCATTAAAGGAGCCTCATTATTAATCACAACTAATGCTAATTAATTAGGTGTCTGTGTGTGTGCGCGCACAAAGGGAGTAGCTCTAAGTTTCAGCTTGTTGTGCGATGTTAATTGGTAACTCAGCCCATGGCCCTTAGTAGAGTGCTTTCCATTTGGAACTGGGAGCAGTTGACTAACACAGGGGTGAAAAAACACAGACAATGCTCTCATTAATTAAGACTGTGCAAAGAGCTCTGCTCTTGTTGCTCTCTGGAGTGTGTGTGTGTGTGTGTGTGGGGGGGGGGGGGGGGGCTTAAACCGTTTATACAATATGAATGCCTGATGGCGACCATGTGAACATGAATATTTGTGGATGTTGCATTTGTGACACGTTATCTGACACAGCATGGTCTGTTTTTTTTTACCCAATATCTATGTTTTTCTCCTTGGTTTGAAAAACAAAGAGATACATTTAAAAGATAAATAATGACAATCTACCAAAATACACACATGCTACCGAAGGCTATATGATTGTGTTTTTAGTTTGTATCACTCATTACCACAGTCATCCCAACGGACCTGTGGACCAAAAGACTCCCCAAAAGCGGAGCTAAGGCCTCCATTAAGCACAAAGACGGAGTTAATTAGGGAGCTTATTGCCTCTCCCGAGGGCACGGGGCTCCGAGCACTCTCCTATACACCCTGCTGAGGGAATCTAGACACAAACTGATGCACTGTAATTAACAGTGCTTTACAAAATTAACAGCCACCATTTTGTGTCTGCGAGTGGCTGTGAGAGCATTACAATTAACCAATTTAAAGATGATTTGTTTTTATTTTCTTTCACATTCAGTCGCAGTGAGTCGTCCCTCGCGGATTTCTATGGCTGCTTCTCCCTCAGGGTATCCTCATTTTTCCAGCAAATTAATCACTATTCAATAACAACAATTTTGCCACAGTTCCGTAAACTCTCCCATATTATATGGATTATTAAAACACTTCCTAAGTTGGTTTAGCTGTTAACTGATTCAGCATACCTTATATACTTCAGTCTTCAATGGCACATATGCACAAACATGTATTCATTTTACCTGATGGAAATAGAAAGCAGAGGAATGATGAAGTGTGCAGATTTAGAATTTGGATGTGATGACTAATGACCGGGATCATGTGTGATTATGTTCGGCCTGCAGTGCAAGGGTAAGCACACCCCCCCCCCCCCCCCCCCCCCCCCCATTTGTGTCTGTTATCACAGGCAACGAATGATGTCTACAGAAAAGCATAAGGTCCAGTTGTCGTAAGGAAAGTGAGGAGTTCATTTAAATATTTCAGGATCTAAGGCATCATCAGTCAACGGTTAGACCTCCTTTCTTTCTGCTTAGATGAACTGCTCTTAGGACATGAATAATGTGCTGACCTTGAACCTATAACAGGGTTAACATTGAAAAAGTTGAGGCATAAAACAGGGACAGAAAACTGTCATTAAAAAGTATACTGTATGTAAATACACGATAAGATCATCACAATACCACCTATCTCCTTTTCTAAATGCAGGACAGATCAGTAGATTTTAGCTGATTAAAACGTGAAATATATTTAAAAAAAAAAACTATAGAAATATTTAACAAACCATTAAATTGGGTCATGCAGTAAAAGACAATTGAAGATAGTGATACTGTTTTAGTAAAGCTAGAGAGACAGCAGTACAGAAAAAAAGGGGTGGGTGTGGGGGTAGGGGGGTGTAACTTTGTCCACAGGTAGGTTATTTCTCTCTGTAAACATATGTATCCATTTGTCCCGTGGGTGCGTCCCCTTGCCGTCTCGTTGGCAGTGGCTGGGTCACACCTCCATTAGGGGCTTTGTCACAGTGATTAATAGCTCCTTCTATCATCTTTAATTCACTCCCTGATGATGGCGGGCCCTGCTCGCTGCTCGGGGTAATCGTGTGATGTATGAGTCCGCCCAACACCTCGTGGCAGAGGTGAAAATCATTCCACCCATGCAGATAGCAGGCGCGGGAACAAATGTTTTCCCTTTTAATAAGAATTAATGAATTAAGCGTCAAGTGCAAACATTTACATATATGGAATCCTGTGTGTGTGTGTGTGTGTGTGTGTGTGTGTGTGTGTGTGTATAACAGTGTTTTTGCACAGTGCCGTGATGTATCTCCTTCTCATCCTGAGTGATTGTGATAAGCAGATTATATTGTTTTCCTCATTATTTAGCACTCCATCATTTTTGTTGTCTTAAAGAATACATCAACATCAAAGTTTTCCTCCTTTTTTTTTCCACGCTGGCTTTGGTGTACTATCATCATGTGTCATCTCTGTTAATAATACAGTTGAAGTCATGATTCTGCTCCCAGCTGGAGTTCCCCTTCTCTACCCAGAATTCCTTTAGGGCTCCTTCTTTGATGAAGGGGCGTCAGCTTGCAGTGATGAAGTAATGTCCATTACTGAACAAACAAACAGGACTATTTGCTTTAAGTAGGCAGAGACGCACAGAAATGCACACAAACACAGAAATATACCGATCCGATCATCTGTGTTCAGTATCTGTACCGCCCCACACGTCTAAGCAGAGCTACGGTCTTTGACTTATCAATCATCTGCACATGAAACCACAATTTTCAGAACTCTGAACATAGCATATTTGCTTTCGGCCAACGTTTACCTTACAGAAACATATATGTTTATGAGCTGGTATGCTCTCGTTGAGTCCACTGGACAGGGGGAATTTCTGGTCTAAATCAAATATAAACTTGGAGACCAGTGTGAGGGGGGGGAGATGTCAGAGGAGAAACAGCAATGGAGGGATACAGTTACCTTTAAAAGCTCTCGTCCCTCCACCATATGGCAAGCCTCACATTCAGGACTATAACCGCGTTACAGGGTCTCCATGCTGAAAATCATTATGTTGACTCCCTGAGCCACATTGGGTTTCATGCCCGGCCCCGGCTCAGCACAGTCTTTTAAAGACATTCCCTTCAAACTGTGTGGCCCACACAGTGTGTCTGTCAAACACAATAGTTTCACAGACACTGTGATCAGGTATTGCTGCAGGGAACGACGATGGAAATACTAAAGTTCTCGATCAGGTTCGATGAACACAGACACATACCTCTTAACATGGAGAATGCAGAATGTACATGTGATGGACAGCTTATTCAGCAACAATTTATCCATGCACAGATTTTGATCTGCACAGCAAACACACATTCTGACTGCAATCATGATTCTTAACCGGTCGAGGAAAACAGCTCATACAATAATTATGTAGCGATTGTTTTGAACAATGTGCCTTGTCCTTGCCAAAGTGGAAGTTGCAGAAAATTTAGATAACTTTCATTACAATGCACTCGTCTTGTCTTGTATGAAACAGTTTGGTAGTTTTAAAGGATTTTAAAAGTACATGTAATAGTTGAATGACTCTGTCCACGTCTTGGGTTAATCTCTCAGGTTGGTTTATGACCACCTGTGGCCAGTCGCCATGACCCCGTCCAGTCAATCAGAAATGCGTTACTTTCATGCCCAGTGCACATGGCGTGAGTGTGTGTATCTGTGTGGATCAAAGATTCCATGGCTGACAGCGCAGCAGTACAGTGTCACACAGGCAGCCGTTCAGGAATGTTCCTCGGTGCAGGGATGGGTTGTGGAGCCTCATTAGCAGAGCCCCCTCTCCCGGGCCTTGTCAACCTGCGTTAGGCGCAGCCCTCTTCAGATACATGCTGGGTGAGGCGCAGCTTCCTGTGAATCATTTCCTGCTTGGAGTGTCTCTCAGTGTGACTACTGGTTGGCTGTGTGTCATCCTTAATGGCTTCTTCATTCGCTCGCTTGTCTGAGAACATAATGTCTCTGTTAGCGTTTCGTTGACCTGTCTTGTCTTTCTGACTGTCTGAGAGCCTTTTTTTTTTTTTTTATGTTTCTTTTTTTCTCATTTCTTAGTTTCTTTCCACCTTCTTTTTCTGAACTCCCAAGACCTTGGAACAGTGCTACTTTTCTTCACCTGCACACTGTGTCAACACTGTTAAAGATTGAATCGCTCTTCCGTCATTAAGCTCCACCAGCCACGTGCGTCTCCCTGAAGAAGCCCAGTGTGGGTTCATGGGTCATACTTCTATGTCCTGTCTCACTCTATTCACAATTAACCCCTAGTATGTTTTCCCTCTGTTTTCACTGTACAGTGCGGAAAGAGTTCAGGAAAAGGAAATATAAAACAGTCAAAGCAGTACAATGCTGAGCAGACCCGGCTTATCCACCTTGGCATCGGCTCAAAAACCATGCCATGATGTTACTTTTGGGTTTGTTTTACCTCTAAAATCCAAGTTTTACATTAACTAACTAACTTAAACTAACTTTGAATTTGAATTTGGATTTAAATTAGTCATTTGGGTGTCTCCTAAGCCAGGATAATTTATTGTCGAAGATAAGGATTGAGATAAGTGTAAACAATGAGAACAGAACAAAGACTTTGCCATAAGAAAACATGTGGTTGGTTTTGAAATCAGCAGCAACCCTATTATGATTATTTGAACTTATTAGATTCAACAATGTACAATTTATGTTTGACCAATTTCTTCTCAGTGGTTGAAATACGTAAGAACATTAGAAAACCTGTCTCCACTCTTAACATCAACAATCACCAAGGGCATCACCCTCACAGTAATATCTCTCTATCTTTTTTCTCACAGATGACGGTGACGACGACTTTTCACTTTACCCGTGTCACATCTTGAACGATGTGTGTGGTTCTGATGGTGACCCTGCACCTTCTTCAGCCCTGGCAGAAGACCCATCATCCCCCTTGCTCTCTGATGACGAGGCCTCACCCCAGGACTCCTTGTCTTTCCAACACCCGAGCATCTTTTCACCCCAAGAAGATCTGAGCATTCCCCTGGACTTTGAACTGCGAGAGTCAGAAGTTGCAGGTGGAGGCCTGGGCATCTGGAGCAACAGGAGGGTAAATGTCGGGGAACGGTTTGGGCCATATGAAGGAGAGCAACTGCCTTTTCTGCAAGACCCCACACAAGGCTGGGAGGTAGGAACATCATACATATCGAAGAGCTGATTGGTTTGGCATGATTTAGAGTTCTGCTTTGTGGAGTTCATTCCTTCATATGCATAAATAATACCACAAACTTATGGTTCCTTACATGCAAAGGAAAAAATAAAAATCAACAATATCCAGATTTTATTGCATTGCACCATATTCTTTGCGGGTTTTCTGATAAACTACAAAAGTGGGTAAACTGTCTCTTGTACCAGAGCAACTTTGGTTAAACTTGGCTAATGTTAACACATGAGGATTGTCTGCAAAGGCAGTAGCACTCTTTCTGATAAAAGCAGGTTTCCTTTGGTTAATATACACACTAGCCTTCACATCAGTCCTGTTTTTATTTTCTCCCATGGCGTCATTTACACATTTTAGCCCAGTGACCACAGGGCTGTTATGGCCGTGTGCTACCCAGTGATGTAATGTGAGCTCAGAGCCTGCTTAGGGAAGGCAGTCGAGGTTGTGCTCTTAACTCAATTAAAATGAAAAGCCATAAATCCCCTTTTCATCCTGATTAGGGACCCACTGCGGCCATTGGCAAATCACATATTGGTTAGCCGGCACAAAAAATCGAAGACAGGGTCACAGGACAATGTCAAAGGTCAGATGTGGTCTCAGTCAGCGTCAGGCTAGTTTGGTTTCTATAAAGCTGGAATAAGGGGCTGGAGGAGTATCCGCCTCATTTAGTCTCTGAAAATAGATCTAATTTGGATGTGAGGATTTAGTCCTTCATATTCAAGTCTTTGTCCCTTTGTCAGACAGAAGCAAGCTCATTAAGAATCGCTGACCATGCAGTCATGAAGTGAAAGTCACAGGTCCAAATAAAAACAGGATTAATCACCAAATTCTTTATCACACTCGAGTTTTCCTATCCCATGGAGTCCATTTTACTGCTGCAAGTTGACTGAGAACGTGTTGGTAGAGTATCAACATTCGGCTCATATAAATAGTTTTGGATTTGGACTGTTGCTCATTGGGTTTGGATCATAACGGATTACTCCAGCCCATCAGCTCTGACTCAGTGGTTTTGGCTCAGACTAAACCTAAATAAATGTCTTATTTCACTCTGGACTACATTTCTCCAGGCTTACGACTTCTCCCACATTATCAACTGCTGGGTGAGACCCAGTATATAAATATATCCTTAATTGAAGCGAGGAAAAACTCTTCATTTTGCCCATTTTCATAACACAATATCTTAATAAAATGGCTCTTTCCTTCCTAAAGAGATTTACAGCCGGTTGAACATGCTCTCTGGGTTATTCTTTTTTTCCCAGGGAAGGAAATAAAGGAAAAAGAGGTTTCATGAATTTTAATCCGCCAGTAATTTATGGGGGGCCTTGAATAATAATATGTATTTAAAAAGCTGAGGAACGGGGATGTGAGTGTGCATGTGTGTGTGTCTGGGGCAGGCGGGTGGGGGGACTGAGGGGAAAGATGGGATCCCAGTGAGGCAGCACTGTATCACAATGTTTAATTACCAAGCTGACAGCGAGCCATAACTCTTTCCATTAAGTAAATAAGTTGTAAAGAATTTATGATGAAATGCCACATTATTCAGAATGGATATTCAGTGATGACATCCCTCTGCATTAAATATGGTAAACGCCATTAAACCCTCCTGAACCCCCCTTTTCTCCCATGCCCACCCGTTAACCATCCCTCAACCCCCTCTCCTGCCTGCAAACAGTCAATATGCCAATAAGCCTGTGCAGGGTCTGTAAAAATAAGATTGATTTGGTAAATGTGAGTTAAGATAGATATGTTTGCTTTCATCATCAATTCAGTGCGGCGCAGAGAGGTGATGTCACCGACTGGGGAACGCTAAAGTGGCGCTCCCATCTGGAGCGTTTGATGGAGGGCCCTGAGCGGCCCAGGCCAGTGGTGACAGACTGGGGGAAGTTTGTCACCAGGGAGGCCAGCGCTCCTCAGCACCATCACCATAAATTTGGGGGCTTTATTCATAAAGGGGAGAGTGAGTTATGGCGCCCATGATGCTTTATGAATACAGGAATGGTGACTTATGGGAAAGATAGCTTCGGTAAATAAGAGGTAGAGAGGCAGCAGTGAGGGGTCTGTCAGGCCGAGACGCTCACCTACAGTACACTGTCGCATGCAGAGCTGAGGTGGCGATAGTCCTCTGCTCACCAGTATGTGACCATGTCACTGTGCCTGCATGTATTCCTGTTTTTGAGCATGGAAAAATTAATAATCGAGTTTATAATTTTGAATTTGAATTGTAATTTTTTTTTTATTATTATTGTTATATTCATTTATCTCCTTCAACAACCCAACATCTGATCGATTGCAAATGATTAATTGATTTAATTGTATTTGGATTTAAAATGGCAAAACAAAAGACACTAAATATGAAAAGAAAAATACTTTGAATATAATTCTAAATAGCTTTGCATAGAAGAAATGTCCTTTTCCGAACATGGTGAACACTTTCATGTCTCCATGTAACCAGACTGAACAACATACACATTTGATAACCAAAGTCAAGCTCATGACCTGTTGGAAATTCATTAACCTGCTCAAATTATTTCAAATCTGTATATAAAGGGTATTACATCAATGTACGAGACGCTTTAGATAACAAAAATAACAATATGAGGAAAAGACTATCAACGGCAAAATAGTTCATTCCATCTCCACACTAAGCATGTTGCAGCCTAGACTGTATTTGCATTTATTTCTCCATGCCTTCGTTGAAAACGCTCTTTAACGCCTGGATGCCCACTAGTCCATATTCTGCTGTCTCTCTCTCTGAGTCGTTAGGCACATTGAAATTCAAACTCCATCTGTGTCTGTCCTCTTCTCAGCAGCAGCAACAATAAGATAGAGGGCTAGAATCCGGGAGAGAGTTATCCTGCGCTCAATGAGCCTTTGGGCTCGCCCAAACTCACAGCCCCATGGGATTATGGGTCCTGGTCTTAGAAAGCTGGGTGCCTCCTGCTGTAGGAGCGATGGGCGGAGCAGGTTAGGGGTGCGAGAAGGGTTTGGGATGGTGAGTGGGGCGGGAGAGGGGTGCTTAGGGCCTTTTGTGCACCTCTTGAGTGAGAGGCAGAGGTGGAGGTGGAGTTTGAGGCGATAGTGTCGGTGGTGGGGAGATGGTGGAGGAGATTAGCAGTGATGGTGAATGGGAGTAGAGGATTAGGCGGCTGGGCAGGGCCTGTCTCCTGAACCTCCTGGTCCTGAGAGGATGGGTGGACGGAGGGACGACAGGCAGATGCCTGGCTAGAAAGAGATCCATCGTTTAAAATCGTGTCTACTGAAAACTTTGTACTGAAAATAACCAACAGTGAGAAATGATCATTCGTGATTGTGATATTGACGAGCCATATTCATATTAAAATTTTCTGAGGCATTTGTATGATAAATCTTCACCTACACTCGTTATGCCTGTAGTTGTGATAAAAGCAGTCATTTCTGAGTAGAAACACTAAAAGTTTCACATGTACAGATTTGTTCCTGCTTTTGCTTTTTGTCATCCGTTTACAGACAGTGTGAACTCCATATGTGAGGTCAGTCCTACTATCAAGGTTTTGTGTGTCACTGTGTTACATTTGGGTTCACATACACTTTTGTGTGGGCTTGCGTGCATGTGTGTCAGACAGAGTGTGAGAGTGTGGATGGAGGGCGTTTCTAGAGGGCGTGCTTTTTGTGCGCGGATAAGCCGCTGTCCTGAATGAATGCAGATGTCTCTGGCTGGCTGTCCGCCTGTCCCCTGTGCACTGACGGCCCGTCACCTCTCTGTGTCACCAGGAGAAAGAGCCACTCTCAGTCCGGGGCTCAAAGCCTCTTAATCCCCAAGCCCCTGCCACATCCCATCCACTGTCAGCGGAGATGGCCCTGCCCACAGCAACGCTTAGAAAGGCAGGCGCTAGGGATGAACCTCACTGTCACTCACGCACCTCTCAATGGACACACATCTTCTCATTTTCTCACACACACTTACACACATATAGTTTTTTTTTTTTTGGAATTCAAAGTGAAAAAAATCCTGTGTCTGAAAGGCTATGTCAATGTATTGTGCTGCATGAACACAACGGCTGCCCTGACCTCATTGTCGGCCCTGTTTTCTCTCATGAGAGGAGCCTAAACAGGCTACTGAGACAGATAATGAAGAAACCCTTCACAAAATACACTTGGGACTCATTGGCACCTAATTGAAAGCAAAACATTAAAGGGATAGATAAGGTTTTTTGAAGTGGGGTTGTATGGTGTACTTAATAATATAAAGTGCACTTCGTACAGTATATAACAGCATGGCCCATGTTTGAAGGGGGGCTGTTTTGAAAGGGTGAAGACAATTGTTGGGGTTCAGGGTAAATTTAAATAGTCTTCCTACAAAGTCCGACATGTAACTTAAGTCAAACCTTTACCTGGATTTTCAAGTCAAACTGGAGAGTGGGGAACTTGCTGTAGCCCCTCTTCCTTGTCAGTTCAAGGCCAAACCTCTAAATCAGATAAACCTCGCCGTCTATGCAACTGTCCCGATTTTGTCTTGTCACTAACACTTCATTGGAGGTTGCAAAAGAGCTGCAACAGGTGAAATCTGTGTCAATGTAAAATAGTCACTAGAGCCTGCCATTTTTTGTATCATGTTTATCAAATTGCAAAGCAACTTTTGCCGCCATCATTGTTTTGAAAGTAGTGGCCAGTTTTCAGTACCAGAGAAATCCCCTCACTTTGTTAGAATCTGAGCCTTGTCATTTATGTCAGTGCCAAAGCAGGAAGCAGTGCTCTTTACATTTATCTAGACTAGGTTTAGAGATTGTTGTTGTTGCTTAACCAGAGTTACATGTTGTTCATAAATTATTTGCCACAACCAAGATCTATCCTTTGTTTATCCATACTGTAGTTGTGATAGGCAAACATTGTCTATCACATGTTTCATGCTTTTGTTGTTTGTGATCACACCCTCAAATGTCTAAAATTCATTGAGCTTTCGCCAATAACTATTTTAATGAATCAGCGAGTGTATGTAGTTTCTTTTAACCGATTCCAGAATTGATTGAACGAGTTGGCTGGAGTCCTGGAGAGTCAATATCATGTGTGTGGACCTGCTGTGCTACAGAAATACCCGGGCCTCTAACTTCCTCCACATGGTGCAGAGTGTAAAGCCTCCCTTCTGTTAAAAAAGCCCCATAATACCTTCAGCGGTATGTGTGTGTGTGTGTGTGTGTGTGTGTGTGTGTGTGTGTGTGTCATGTTGCTCGCTCTTTGTGTCTCCTGGTGTCTGTGAGAGAGATGAGTTTACCGTTCGATGTAACTGGAGCTTGAGTGTCTTTGACAGGGATAATTTCCATTCACAATCCCAAAGACAAAACAAGCTGGGGGTCCATCTCCCTGCCCCTCAACTGATTGGTAATCCCTTTCTTTGGGTTAATCTGTTGTTTGTTGTGCTTGTTGAGGCTAGTGTGTCTCTGTTTGGGTGTGTGTGTGTGTGTGTGTGTGTGTGTGTTCTGATTGGTTGTATTGATGTTAGTGAGAGGAGCTGTAGCACATTGATAAAGAGTGTATGAGAGATAAATTGGGAAATGATGCCACCATAAATGCAACTGGAGGCTACTTTTCTCTTGCAGTTAAGGGGACAAACATTTTTACATTTCTTATTTCCCCTCATTCCTCTGCACCAATTCCCCCCTTTCCACCACCTTCTCCTCCTCCTTACACCCTCCTCCTCCTTCTGTCTCTGTCTGAGTTCCCAGCAGGGAGGGGAAGCTAGGTTAACTAACTGAACAAAGTCAGAGTGAATTGAAGGAGGACAAAGGCGGGCGTGAGTGGGGGCCCATGCCAGTTGGAAGGTGTAGCCAGCAGCACAATACCAGGTGAAGGAGGCTCTTGTCGGGGGTCCATCCAAGCAGGTCAAAGGTTATTGGCCTTATTAGATCTGGAGTGAATAGAAGGACTCATTTGAGTGAAGAAGGAAGTCAGGAAAATGAATGATGAGGAAGGAGGAGTTCACCTGTTTGAAAAGCTCCGAGGGGGTTGTGTTTCTTCCCCAATTATCTCCGAACTGCAAACAAAAATCTGTCTCGCTGTTAGCTCATGGTGGGCCTCACAATACTCGCATAATACACTCTGAGCTGGAAAAAAAAGAGGAAGGCTGATCTGATCAGAAACACATGCAGGACAAACTCAATGACACAATGACACACGTCTAGACAGCCACAGATATAATGGAGTTTATAAGCAGGTGCATTGACTAATCGGGTGGTATATAAATGCTTCTGCCTCTTACATCACACATTTACATCTTCGATCCTCGGCTGTTATTGCACACTAAACACTCTGAGAAAGATCAACACCGTAAAACCTGCTGGAATAAGACTTGTCTGTATTTTAAGATGATTTATAGAGGAAAGTGACACAGAGAAGAAAAAGGGGCATGAAGCAAAGTTTACCAGCTTTAATAAAATTCCACTTTAGAATTTGTGTTTTATGTTACCAACCAAAGAGCCTTAAAGGTGTTTTTTTTTTTTTTAAAGTTCAGACTGTTCAAGTGGTCCTTTGTGTAAGAATGTGTACCACCCTCTTATTCATTTACAAGATATTACCCTATAAATGTTGTGGAAGTACTGAGGTAACATTTGGGAAAGGAGTGAGTGGACTGTGCATGAACTCGTCACTCCATCCAAGGTTAGGAGCACCCAAATCAAACGCACCTTGGCAGAAGTCTACAGAGCTCCCCGGAGCAAAAAAAAAAAAAGAAATACAAAAAGGGTTAGAAAGTACAACTCAGACATATCAGGAGTGCATGTTTGGTATGAACACTCAACAGTTAGCCTTACATATTCACCAACCTGGCAACCCCCCCTCCCCACATACACACACACACCAGCACACAAAATGTGCCCTCTGCACTCTGCACAGATAGGAGTGAAAATGAGGGGACCTTTAAACGGCTTTCAGGAAACAAAGGTGATGAATTCCGTGTGCGGGGCTGCAGAGCGAGCCTCATAGATACCTTATCTAGGGGTATTGATAGGGGAAGGGCCTTCCCTTAAACACACTACTGATTGTTTCCAAATGTCTTCCCCAATGAGGAGGGTTGGAGGGAGGCAGAGACAGCGACTCGGGGGCAAGAGCTCACAGGCTTTTTTATTGGTTCCGTCCGGGGGAAACAGAGAGAGAACGGCAACTCTGTCGTGGCTTTCCAGCCTCGAGCTGCAGCTTGTGCTTAACTGGCAGTCAGATTGCATTACCCAGGCAGTAAATCTAAGTACCGGTTAACGCAAATAATCAAGAGCTAATACTTCTCTACGAAACCACTTTCTCTGTGTCTGTGGTCAAAGCCGTTCTAACAGGCACAAGCCGAGGCCCTTTTTCCTCTCGGTCTCTGCCAGACCCTCGCTCTCTCACGGCTATTATAACCTACACACATTCACAATCTCCACACACTTCTGCACCCATGTACTACGCATTTTCTGTGTGCTGCTCCATATCTGTCGTGTGTGTGTGTTTAAGCCTCTCCTCTAACTGTTCGCTGTGGTTCAAAGGCTAATGTGAAGGTGCGGTCTGCTTTGAGAGCTTATTACTAGGTTAAGCGCTAAAAAACGCAGGCCGGGCTACATTCAGCCCCGGTAACACCGCCCCCCCCCCCCCCCCCTCTTCCAATTACACCATATTGCCGCTCCAATTAGAGTGGAGCAGGTCCAAACCCAGAACTGAGAGCTGCCAGGTTTGCAGAGAGAGAAAGCAGAGGCCCCGGGTGGCAGTAATGAGGTCTTAACCCCGACGTCGCTCTATTATGTCATAATGCTTTAATTCGAGCCATATGATAGGCTGCTGCGCACTCTCATGTTATTGGAAAGTCAATATTTTTTAGCTTGCCCAGTCTGTTCCCCTCAGATGTGGCCTGGGAGTTAGTGCAAAAAGCCAAAGATGTCTGAGGAGTAAATGACTGACAGGAGGGAAGATCATGTCAAGTTGCTCAGAGAAAGTGTTGCATTGTGAGGTGACGGCATCGTGCTTCGTGGCACAATCATTCAAGTAAAACTATAAAAAAGTATGCTGTGTCTTCCACAGCTGGTGGATCTGTTTGTCTCTGTGGCAAAATGAAGATGGAAAGGGGGTTAATTTAGGGGTTGACCATCACCCACATTTGCAGATTATGCATAGATTAAAGGCCATCTCTTCATCTATAGAAAGGTTAAAAGGGATACTTCACCCATTTGCATTAAGCTTTGTATCATTAGAAACCTGGTAGTATTTTTGAATGGTCGTGCATCCCGCCCTCATTTTCCCCTGAGATGGGAAATCTTTGTCTTTCTAAATCTGAACTGGAGCTTCCAGTGACGCAAAATGACGATTTTTGCGTCACTGGAAGCTGTTGCGGTTAGCGGGGTGAAACTACAACGCTAGTTCCTCATATTTTCGACCACTGAAGCTACAGACCAATCACAGATCAGTGGGTGGGAACTCACTCCCAGAAGCTAAACTTAACGTCCGCCATATTGCTTGGAAGCTATGCTAACAGGCTCTATGGAGAAAGCAAAGAAATATAAATATAGCGGCGAGATGGCTGCTGCTGACAGGCCGGTCTTGTGTTTTGGCGGCCGCGGGTGAAGTATCCCTTTAAGTAATTGAACTGATCCTAAACAAAAGCTATGTGTGGTTATGTTTCTTATTGTAATTGACTTCACTTCCTATTCCACAACATTTCATGTAAGAATCGTACTTTTAACCTCAATTTATTTCTCTGAATTAAATCAGTAGGGCATGATTTTCAAATATATAAATATCTATGAAGAATGTATAAAATATGAAACATATATATATCTTATATTGTATAAGTTAAGCTAAACTAAAAAAAGGGCATTTAGCTGCTACTTGTCTGAACCTTTTTCATTGTTGCTCTCCTTTCTAAAAGATATCAGGACAGTCTGTCCCTAAAATCTTCTAGAAATGCTGGCTCACAAAACCCCTCACGGCAGAGGACTTTCTCTGTCAGGAAAGAAGAAGGGGGGGTGGGGGGGGGTCTCTGGCAGGTCATGATGTAAAAAGGTTGACGTGGAAATGGTAGACGAAGCAACAGCATGAACACTGTTATAATGCTTTTTGCTTTTATTTGAATGCAAAGTGTAATTTGACAAATTCACAGTTCCAACAAATAAGTGAAGAACATACTGGCAAGTAGAAACAAAGTAAAAGCAGCTTCATTAATTCACTGCGATTACATCAGTCATTCACCGATCAAGAGATATAAATGTTATCACCCCTCTCACATGTGCTCACCCAACTTCACTCAGAAATGGTGGAGGACATGGAAACATTTTGGACAAAGCCGGGCTGCAAAAATTGTCTGTTTAGGTTCATGCAGGCAGCTCACCAAGGAAATTTCAGGAAATATTCATTGGTGTTATGATTGTTTGGAAACATCACTAGATTCAGCTTTATACACTTGCTTTTACAAGAATCTTCCGTTAATAAAATAAAATGTTAAAACACCTAAATCTATATTTTTTCTGATAATATTAAAACACATTTTGAATAACTTATATTTGGAATGCTCAGTGTATGCAATGTAGTCCAACGTATACCAATGCCCAGCCCCATTACAGTTTACACAGAACTGCACTAACTGCTCACACTTCAGACACAAACCACTGAGTGAACGCATCACTGTGCAATCAAAAGCACTTCTTGGCCTACTGTTGAACCAAGCCCCAATTAACTAAAAGTGTGTTTGTTGATAATTATTTGTACAGTGTTTGAAGGTCACATTTTAAATGAGTGTGGCTCTTGTATTTAATGGGGTTAATTACCGCGGTAATAAGCCAGGATCACATCCTGGTCAGTAATTGTTTTGTAATTGCTTTCAGGTTGCATAATAACGATACAGACCATCAATTTCTGTCATTGCGTAATTACAGTACGGGATGGTTAATTATTCTCAGGACAAACATGCATTTCTTTCAAATAATGAAAACTAAACGGTAGATACAACTTTATGAAAGAATGCTGGAATGCAAGGCAGCTGTTAGCATAAAGAGTCACTAAATCAGAACAACTTGAAAGCATAGAATGTGATGGTGTGTTAAGGCTACATAAGCTAAGCTCTTCTCAAAGTGTAACCTCTTAAGATGACTTGCTGTGCTGCACTGTTGTCTACATATGCTGCACATCAGACTTAATTTGTGCTCGGCAGAGTTATGTCTTGTTTACACGCGGACACTATAGGAATGTTATTCTTTCAGTATCACAGCAGCCTTTGTAGGGTATCTTTTTCATACCCAGCATCGTTCTTTGTTTAAAGATGTAAATTGAGCAACAACAAGAGATTGCTTTTGGGTAATTGGATTAGACACCCTGCGTACTGTATGCTCATGTGCTTTGTATTATATCATTCTGAAGTTAAGCATGGGAGATTGAGCTTAACAAATGGCAGTCACCCTGAAACCCACAGATAAATGCAGCTCACTCATCTGAAGATTACGTGGACCAGATAGAGTTTCTTCTCCCGGGAGAGGGTAGAAAAGGAGACGGGTTTAAAAAAAAGAGACGTTAAACGTTGGTTTTGCATAGTGACGGAGAGGGCAGCCTGTGAGAAGATAGGATTGGCAAAACTAGACAACTAGACAGGCTGAAAACAAGAGTGATAGATGAGGCAGAAGCTAGACAAAGACGGATAAAGGGGGAGAGAAGAGGACAAGAGAGAGAGACTAAATCAGTCGGAGTGAATGAAAGAGAGGCAGAATGAGCTGAGGAGGTGGTGAGAAAACTCCATGTCCTGTCTCTTGTACGTGCCCAGGGAGACAGATTTCCCGGTGGACTGCTCTCAAGTGTCCCCCTCTGCAGTCTGTAATAGGATTTTCCAGGCTACAGCAGGTAGTCTGTGAGGGAACTTTGTTCGTCGGTGCTCGCAGATAGGGGTTAATGCAGCCCAAAGGTTCCTCCACTATGCAGGGCACTCTGGGAGACTGTCGCTCCCTCCTCGTCGGCCTGCGCTGTCAGCACCAATCTGTCACAAAGGATTTCTTCCAGCAAAACTCAGCGGCCAATTCTGACATCTCCAACAAACTAATTGTTGTCTCCAGTCCTGAAAAGCCCTGTGAAGTCCTAACGAGTTAGCGTCTTCTGCGCAGATGAGAAAAAAAAATTGGAAAATCACATTTTTTTGCTAAATTTTGCTTTGTCATCAATACTTAACGAGAGATAAGGCGATGAGAGAATGAAAAGACACACCAGGCTGGTCTCTCTGAGTGCAGTGTGTGTGTGTGTGTCATCCATATCCTCTCGTCCAGTTGTCCTCTTTTTCCAAGCTCTTTATGGCTGCTTCCGTCCCGTCCAAGCCACGATATGACAGGCATTATAATGTCTTATGAGTTCTGGGCAGTCTCTGATTGGGCCATGCAGTGCTTCTCTCTGGCTCTGAGTGACAGTGGGACCAGGTCCAACCACCAACCAGGACACGGAGCCATAAATCATCTGGCTGGCACCATGCACAACTTCCTGAACAGCTACCAGTTCCTGCAGGGGACAAAAAGGCCTTTGTAGACTGAACACATCTGAATTTCTACTTCTTCTTCTCCTCTTTGAGGATTCTAAGGTTTATGAGCAAAGCTTGGAAAGATTAGGACGGAGCGTACACACACAAACTCTTTCTCTTGTTTTAATCATGTCTAATAAGGTTACGACTAAACTACAGCTAAGATAGCTATTGAATGGGAACACCTGTTGAACTGCAGTTCTTGATCAAATCAGCCACTGTTTGTTTATACACATCACCATGGGAACTGCTCATTGACGTTACTTCACCAAGATAGAGTCATCAGCCTTCAGAGTCTGCAGGAGTCCAACTTGGCCATTTCATCACTGTGTAGTGATGTGTGAAGGCGCAGACTGCCAGAGCTGCGGCGGCCCTCGCCAAAAGGTGGCCTCCCTCCATCCCTACCTCCCTCCTTTTTACATTCCTCATTTCCACCAGTCTCCGTCCTCCCCATGTGTTTGGATGGCTCCACCTCACTGTCAGCCTGTGAGGGACGGCTATTTTCCTTGCAGGCCAGATCAAGACAGCAGATTGGCCCCGGGGGTCCCGAGGATGTGAAGCTTCTGACATGTCCCGTAAATCTAGGGTGTCCCATCTCCACTGCTCGATCTGCGCGCAGCAATGAGAACACCAATGAGGCGTGAGGATGAACATTCCTCAAGGCCGTTCTCACACACAAACCACTGGGTTTTGCTCCGAGAATAATTGCTGCCCCTCTTTTCTGACTGCTGTGCTGTCCACCTCAGCAAAAAGTCTGTCTCTCCTGCTGAAATAGTCCCCCCACCCCCCCCCCCCCCCCCCCCCCCCCCCCCCCCCCCACACACCCCGACCATTTCTACATAAAAGTTTCCTTGCTTCATGTATGCACTTGTGCTTGTGTTAATGATGAATATGGAAATGCGGTGTTATTCTACTGTCTATGGGAAGCAGTGACAAACTGTGTATGTCAGTGTTTTCCTTTATTTGCACAACCCTCTGCTTAGCTGTCTCAATCCACCTACATGAAGCTGGCAGAGCTTCACATGTGAACCTGCACATGTTCTGCAAGACAACATTATACATCAATTTGTCGGGCTAGATTTAGAACATTTTTAACCCTGGTCATATAGTAAAACACAAACATTTGTATTTTATTAATTTGACTGCTGCTGTTACAAGGTGCCCCAAAGGGAAATAATTATCAACAGTGTGAGGTGTGGAAATATGTTTTTCTAAATGTGTGGACCGAGCTTTCTTCTATGTTTTTGCAGTACACAAAAAGACAAACAGACAGACAGTTGCACTCACACAGGAAGACAGAGGAAATAGAGGCACATGGGGGGGACATGTAGACCATCGAGACGGGCTGAACAGTAGACTGACCAACCAACAGTAGGCTCTCATCACCCGACCAACCACGTTAGCCAGATTTTTCACCCAAATAGAAATGCAGCCTGTCATTTCCACGCAGCCTCCAACCGCTCCGTCTGTCCAATCCGTCACAGCACGCCGCCGGCCGCGTAAATAGGCCTGCCACTCTCACTGTCATCTGAGTAACGGATGTCCCATCGTTACCACAGGGTGGGACCAGGCAACACTCAGGTCCACTCTCGCTCCTCCTCGGGTTTTTTTTGTTTTCCACCCTCTTTCACCTCTCATCACCTTATCCCCGTGATGAGCCTTTTGAACTTCACTAGGAGTTTAAGGTGAACGTGTTTTTGTGGGTGCTTACTGTGAACACATGCATGTGTTTTATTTTTTTTTTCTTTGTGCGAAGAATGCTCCCCCCCCCCCCAAATCTCCCATCAAGAGTCAAAAGCAGAGGTATAATAGGAGCAGGGGTGGGTGGAAATAAATTGTGTCCTGGACTGGTAACCTAACAGCCATCATAAATAATGTAGACCTATTTGAAGGGGAAGATGGGGCATTAGAAGCTATTTACACTGCAGGAGCTGTGCTATCGATCAGCACGGGGCGTCCCATAGATAAGAATGGGATGATGTCATGGTTATTTATGGTGATTCCTCGATGGAAAGGCCACAAAAGGGATTTGGGGGTGACAGCATCATCAGTTTTTGGGGGGTTTCAGCGGGTGTGATGCATACTGTCATCAATGGAACAATCAGCACAGTGGTTGAGGGAGGTGCAGCATGCCTCTGACATACATGTAACGTACATTCAGACATATGGGCCCAAGCTAACATACATACATAGACAACCCAACCTGCACACACAAACTCTTCATGCATACAAACACCACACACATGCACAATGGTAAGATAAATGCCAGTGGTGTGATTGGGGTCCATAAAGAGGAGTGAGAGGAGATGGCTCAGAGGAGATACAGTACATCTCTGTCTGCCTGCTCCACAGCCGAGTACATATAAAGAAAGTGCAATAAAACACTGGTTCACCACTGGTGTGCTGTGAAGTGAGCCAAGGGCTATATTCAATACGAGTCTGAGACAGAATTACCATTCAGGGATCACTGGTCAGGTCACATGAGCACATGAACCTCAGTTTTGTGTGATGAAAACTTAGGAACTGTGAGATAGTGAGACTGGCTAAAGAGCGTCTTGGGATTTTACTTCATGTTATTCCTTCTGGAGCAGTAGCAGAAATAATGTGAAGAAAAAGGAATCTCAGTCAATTCAATGATAAATTCAGTTATTGGTCCCTTATAACATCAGTCTGGTCAGAAGCACTGTGAAATGTGAGAGTTTGAAGCTACATGAGAAGGCCAACAGAGCATCAATAATACCAATCATCTTCTAAAACATCAATAATACAACTTAGCTTTTCACCTTTAAAAAGAAACATTGTCTAATAATGGTAATTGGTTAATGGCCTTTTCTAGTCTTCTGCTCAAATCGCTGATATGTAAAGTGACCATCAGTATCAACTAATCCCATTCATACACATTTGTATGCCTTAGACAAAACAGTGGGAGCAACTTGGGATAAAATGTCTTGCCCAAGGACACATCGGACATGTGGCTGCAGGAGCTGGGGATCAAACCTCTGATCTTCCAGTTGAGAAACGACCAACTCTACCAACTGAGCCACAGCTGATACTTAATGCTTTACTCATGAAGAGGGGAAAGCGGTCAAATTGTATCAAGCGACAAGAAATGTGGAAAGAGAGAGTAGGGGATTACTGCACCTAACAGCGTCAGAATTAGGAGTCGAGCCTGCGACCAGTGTGACAAGGGTTTATAGTCTCTGGGGTGCCTGCTACCAACTAAACTAAGCCACTGTGTGTCTTTACTTTTATTTTATTGTACCACCAAGCTTAAAATAATCAAAAACTAAATTACATGTTTATTTTTCTATTAAAAAAAAGGAACGATTTTAAAGAGTGATGACATTTTCAGGTTACATTTATCATAACATGTTCTTGATGTAAAACAATCTCTTAGTATTTTTTACCATTTTGAATAAGAAGTGCTTAGGCTTTAAGTTATGCTAATAATGTTAGCATACAGCAATTCCCCACATATAGTATGTCAACAAATAACCTTCACTGTACCAAAGATGTAAAGTGTTTGAAGAAAGAGAGAGAGAGAAAATGGTACAACTACACAAAGAGAAAGCGGGAGCCGAGGGAGATATGGAAAGGTGAAGGAAAGAGGAGAAGGAGGAGAGGAAACGCTGGAAACTCCACAGTGTTTTCTGTCCCTGGGCCCTCAGAGCAAGAACATTATTGTGAGTATTAGTTCAGAACTTTTGGCACCCATCCAGACATCGGCCTCTGCCTGTGCAGGGGGGGGGGGGGAGGTTTAGCAGCAGGGTTCAAGCCCCATCATACACACACGCTTAGACACACACACACCAATACTGCCATTAACCAACCAACCCCCCCCCCCCCCCCATCTTCACAGCATACTTAAGACTAGAAAGGCTCCTAACAACAAGATGTGTGGAGCCTAAAGTCCTGCCCAGCTCTGATAACAAGTCCCAGCTTTAAAAAAAAAAAAGAAATAAGCAAACACATGTGGCTGTTTGATGTCCCCCTTATCTCTGCTAACTTTAAATTCTCAGAGAGTTTCTCCAGCGAGATCAAATTTGGTAATTAATCTGCTTGCTTTTAAAAAACATTTTTATTGAGTTAAAGTTTTGCTCAAACTCAAAAGCTCACAGCTGTATGCACGCACCAGTGGAGTTTCCGGCGGGCTTCTTTCATGCTGCTAATGAGAAAGTGGCAGAGACGACTGGAAATGGCTGTTGAACTCCATAAGGACTTCTTTTGCTTAGAAGCACTCAGATTGTGTTGTTATTCTTGGATACGCATTGAGGAAGTATACTCATTTGTGAGTTATGTGTTTTATATGAAATAGCCCAACAGTTTTCCAGTTGTCTGATTTTTTGGGGGAGGCCTGAGGGCCAAATAACACATTTTGCTTCCTTAAAAAGAGAAAAGAAACATAAAGGGTTGCCAATTATGTAAATTCAACACTCTTGTTATTGTTTGAGGTTTTTTTTAAGTGAGGAAAAATAATGTGGTTAATGATTATGAATGGAAGGAAAACTACAGAAAGAAAAAATGACAGAAGGAAGTATGAGAATCAGTGATGCCAGTGTCGAAGCATAGCAGCCTGGCACAAAGTTGAAATAACACACAATACACACAAAGAGACCAAAGGAAAAAGTATTGGGAGCTGTAAAAAAGGGCACCTCCCTGTTAGGGAAGGAGGAGGGTGTATAGAGTCTATTCAAGAGGAACAAGGAGACACAATGCAAAAAAAGGGTCAATGCTGGGTCAGCAAAGTCCATGAACTGCAGGGTACAAGTGGTGGCAGGCAGAAGTGAGAGAGTGCAAGATAGACAGGTGAGCTGTTTGCGTTTTAATGCCACAGGAATGTAACCCAGAAAGACGTCCTTTATGCTCAGTAGATTGAGCCCATGTTTAGATCCGTCCATGCCAGCATACAGTATGGTTATAGCAGCATTAAATATATTCTGGTTATGTGTTCAGTACATACTTAAGATAGTGAGTTTCTGGAGTTAAGACATCTAAAGGGGCTTGTTAAGGTCTTTGGACAAAGCCATCACAAAGGTCATGTATCTAGTATCTCTTTGACCTATAACCCCCAGAAAGCCAATACAACAAGGGGCTTAGAGAGGCGTTGCTATGGTAACGTGGCATCCTTGGGTCAGCGAGGGGACAGATGCGATATAACTGCATGAGTAGCATTGAACTTACATTATCGTATCTGAATTAGTAGTGACACCTGCATGCATAGGTGTGGGTTATAGCTTGAGTTTGTGTGTTCATTATCAAAGAGTGTGTGTACCTGCTTCATATGTGTCGTTGCCCTCACCGCCAAACAAGCCCAATGAGGATGAGCTCCCAGGTCTCTCTAACCCAGTCGCCTTAGGGTGGGAGGGAAGTCAGGGGTTTTGTCTCTCACCCCCCTTTTGTTAGAGTACCCCCTGTAATAAATCTGGATCTGGTAAATAGCCCATGAATAAAGGGAGATTTTATCCTCAGTGGCACTGGGAAGATTTAGTGGGCAGAGGCAGCGTCGCCTCTCTTCTGAACAACTACAAAGTGGTCACTCAGCGAGCCTTAAGAGGCATAAAAAGCCTGCGGTAGTTCATTAAATCTCCCGAATGAAGATGGGACCGCCGTAGCGCTGATTTATGGCAGTCAGGTGCATATAGTGGCAGTGGCACTCAGCCCCACCTCTCATTCTCTGTCCGTCCCAATGAGGAAATAACTAAGCCTGCTGCGCTATTTAATGTGAGCATCGTCGGTGAGACACACAGAGAGACACAGGGACACTGTGAGGAGAGGGAAACTTGTTTCTTTTTGTCAAACACTGAATAAGAGAAAGGAATCTTACCTGAGTCCTATGATTATGGGCTGTTTGGATTGTGGTTCCAGGTAGATGTGCTCTACCCTGATGAAGAGTCATTTCAGGATGCAGAGGGTAAAGGAGAAAAGAGGTCAAACATTGAGGGTTAACTTTTGATTCTGGAGCTTGCTTATAAAACGTAGGCTGTTTACTTTTTTGGGGGGCAAGGTAACACAGACTCTGGCTACTTTTCTGCTTTCAGTGACATTGTTTTGAGCCATATCTTATAAAGTAGTTTGCTGTAGAATACTGGAAACAAAATGTAATCCCCTTTTCTAAACCATGTAAAAAAAAACATAAATTTTGCATCATGATGCCATTGATGACTCCTGTTGCCTTTCTGCACTGAATACTTGATATCTGTTTGCTAACCTGCTTAAAGCTACTATGAGGAGGTTTTTAACTGGTAATGAAACAAACTGAAATGAATACTCATGTCTCTTTATGACCTACAAAAGCAAACACGACCATCAGCAACAGGATTAACTATTTCTATACAGTCATTTTTAATGTCTGAATCTTCTGCCGCAGTATAGGTTAATCAACAGCAAGCTATAGAAACAGGCTTTTTTTTTTTTTTTTTTTTTACACGTTTTTACAAGATATTATTCTTGAAGAGTCAGACATTTGGCTGTTTAAAAAAGAAGGATGCATTTATTTTGTTTATTTATTTTCCTGAAACACAACCTACATATGTACAGGAGCGGTTCAGCCAAGAGAGAACAGGTACCGCTTTGTCCACAGGGGTCACTAAATACAGCACAAATCGAAAGATCCTCACATGAGCTTTAAATAAAATGTTATTCTTATCTCATTACCTGAGCAATGAAACTTTCTGCATGTGCATGGGATAATATAAGAATGAGTGGGACATGTGCATTCTCATCCATTCCTCCCACTCTGCCTTGATCTGACCTTGCTGCTACCATGTCCACTCTCTCATACTGAGCCAAGTTTGATTTGGAACATTAAATATTTGTATCCAGATTATTTCAGTGAATGAACGGGCCTGCACTTGTCTTGTGTAAATATTCACACAAATGGACCAGGGCAGGAATGTCAGGGAGAAATGTATCATCGTTAACTCAACCACAAAGGATCGGTGATAACGTTGTCATGGTAATTACTTGTATTTACAACGTATCTCAAAAAAGTGACCGTAAGAAGTTTTTCAGTGTCCTATGTAGATGATTTAATAGGAAAAGTTGATTTTGCAACAAAAAATAAATAAAAATGAACTTTACTTAATGGTGTTGTCACGCTTGGAGCAAATTAGAATTGTCTCTATTATATTTTTCTCTCATGCACCGATCACAGACCATTCCTTTTTTTTTTTTACCCCAGTGAAAGTCACTTTTAAAGTTTTCCACATATTTTACCTGTCAGCAGGTTTAGTTCTCCGCAAATTACTTTCAAAAATTACCAATCCCATATACTGTTTGAACTCTTTTTTTCCCCTCCTGCAATGCAGAAGGTCAAAGCAGAGCACATACTGTATGTTAATCTCCACACTGAAGGACAACATAAGGGCAGATAAATGCCATTTACCAGGGGAGTACTGGACTATGACTTTCCAAATAGGATGATTTAGAATTTAGATTTATCAAAATTCAGAAATGTCAAGTTTCCCTCCACCTTATTGAGTTCCTCTCTTCCTCCCTGTTTCTCTCTTTTCCCCTCTCTGCCATTCCTCTTCTCTTCCCCTCTACCCTTCATCCAGCTCTCTTCCTCTGTCTGATGTCAGTATAAAGATGTAGGGCCTGATCAGTGGGAGCTGATGTCCTAATAGAGAAGTAATGAGAATAGATCTGCTGGCTGCCCGGCTGTCTGCATGTCCCGGCGTGCCGCTGTGTTCAACCACTTATGAAAGACACGAGCGGGGAGAGAGTGATGTGCTCTGGCCCTTAGCACAAAGATAATATTCACTGTTTTATCCACCTCTGCCTGACAAATGACTGTCATTAATCAGCGGCCAGAAAGTCCGCCCTATGTGTGTGTCAGTGTGTGTGTGTCTGTGTATCTGTGTGTGTGTGTGTGTGTGTGTGTGTGTGGGTCTAAGTGGTAAAAAATAGAGGATAGAGGTGAATTCAGAGCATGTGACTTTCTGGGTATTTGTGCAAGGAAGAAATGCAAACACACAGAATCACACACACCTTACAGATCTTACTAGATAAGGATAAAGAAAACTTACATATGTGCCAGCAGGGTTGTGTCTCCTGAACACATTAAGCTGCATGTGTTTTACTTTTCTTCACAGAATAGGAGAAACACGATAGAATCGAAGAAGTGCGAGGAGTAAAAAAGGAAAAATCAAGTTGCTGGAAAGCAGGATCCAGAGATTAAACCGGAGGGACAAGTGGGAGGGTAAATAAATGTGGAGGTTAACGGGCACAGAGGGCTGGTGCGAGGCCTAGCTGTTGGCCCTCTCAGAAGATGAGGTGGCAGAGAGAGAGAGAGAGAGAGAGAGAGAAGGCCCGAGGAGGCCCTTTGTGTGAATGAATGCGTCTCAGCCTCCAATGTTATCATGATGTTGAGTCATTAATCACAATCCTGACAAAATACACAGTGACCAAGAATCACACACTTGGCAGCCAAGCGTACACAGGAACGGACACATACACACTTTATATACAAGGACATACAAGCACACAGCTCTAGAGCACCCAAAATGTGTGTTTGTATTGCTCTCTAATTCACCTGCCCTGCTGACAGACATACTTCTCATCCCCTCTGGGTCTCAGCAGTGATTGGAGGATAAAAAGTAGTACAACAACGAGGCAGAGTAAATACAAGAAGCTGCTGGAAAAGGCCCAAACTGTAGCTTATGGGAAATAAACCCTAATTTATTTTGCTCTTTCCTTTATTTGTACCGAGATATCAAAGCATTTTTTATGCTTCGGCTCTGCAACACCTTTTCCGATACGAGTAACACGCTACATGAAATTCCTCTCTAGATCAAATTGCTGTAAGGGAGGTCTAAGTAGTCATCTGTGATCGGATTTGGCAGCCAAGAGCTGAGAGCTGTTGGCCTACAGAGTGGGTATCCTACACAGAGGCTCCACTCTCTGAGTTGGCTCTTGGCCCTGGTCCTTCCCTCTGGCCTCAGTCTGGCCTCGGTCTGGGGCCTAGTTGTCCCCGACCCTGCCAAACCTCCACCACATCCCCGAGGAGCATCACTGCATCTCTGATCTATGCCTCGCTGCTGCGCCCTGCCAAGTACACACTCCAGCTGCCCAACCAAATCCAGGCATGACCTGACAGGCACACTGCCCTGACTGTGAGCACAGTCTCACCCCAAACACAACCTTCCTCCTCCTCCTCCTCTGACCTTCTTCTTTTACATATCCAGAACTGATGCTCATGTTGTATCTCTTTCTGTTGCTGTTCCTGTTTTATTTGCGCACAATCAGTCCAATCTTTTACACTGGTTGCCCCTTCATATGCACTCAAGCCAATAACAGAACAAATGACACGAGGTTATGTTTCATGCTGTCATATAAATTCCATTTCGCTCCTCATTTACAACTCTCAGGCTTTTTACTTCCCAATGTTCCATTAAGTGAGGAGAGATCTTTTACTTACTCATATCCCAGCTGGGGCAAAGGTCCCATCTTTCCCATATTTAGTTTTTCCATTTTTTCTGCTTTCCAAAAAAAAGAAATCAGAACTCAGTCAGTGGTGCAAAATAAATTGAAACGATGTTTTGCTATTATAATGAAAAGCTTTGAGTATTACTGTTCTGAAAATAAGCTAATTGTTTCTTAGAGTAAAGGAGAAGTACTAGTAGAAAGTTAAATTATTGAATTGTCAAGCAGACATTGTTATGTTTGTTTGATGTATTACATATTTTCTGCTGTACTGTAAACTTGGTCTCATCTTTCAGCATGTTGCGCATTTTGTGACACATGCAGTCTCAACTTTTACTCCACTATCTTAGATTGGTTGGTGAGAAATCTAACCTTTATCTCAGGTAGGCCTTACAAGGGCCTCACCGTCTGTCCTACTCTCTCCTCCTACAGTCAGCATTTACTGGAAGTACAAAAAGCAAAAGTGAGCCCAGGGTGGTAAAGCCCAAACTGGGATATGCCCACCAGGGAGCAGCCTGCTGCTGGAACTGGTCTGCAGCAGCTATGTCTGTCTAGCTTCAGGAGAGCACAACGTTTCTGTGGTTAGTCACAGGAGGGATCCCGGGTCAGGCAGTGTATAAAGGAAGCTACTCAAAAAGAGAGGAAGAATGAAAAAGGAAAGGAAATGGAGAAAAGTGAACTGCAAAAAAAGGCGGGAGCAGAAGTGAGAGATTTCCGACGTGACCGTATCTGTTCTGCCACCTCATCGCTGCACCTCCTTTTGTCCGTGTTTGTGTCCATCCGTCGGTCCTGAGAAGAATTGCTCGTCCTCTGCATATGAGAGCATTTAACAAGGCTGTAGCCGTCGTGTTTAATAGTTCTGTTGATGGTAATTGTGGGGTTGCGTGACGCCTGCCTCGTTAAAGCCACTGCAGCAAGACTGGATTTCAGGGCTGTAATTGCAGCTCGTTAGAATAATGCCAATCAGGAGCTTTGGCCCGGCTCGACGCCCATGTGCGTTCACTGTGGCCCTTCATGCAGGCCCTCTGTACATTGGCAGCAGTCTACGTTAAACAGAAACATTTGACATATTCGATAAAGCATGATGTTTTCATTATTCTGTCATATGGCACTCATCAGGGTCGTTTTTGTCGGTTTTTTTTGTCATATTCACTTGAAGTTTTTATATCCATATTATTTAGTGGATTCATAGATTTCTACTTTATTGACTCACTTAGCAAAATACCTCGATTTTTATTCACTTTAAGACATACATAGGAGATTCATTATGTATGTCTTATTCAATATCAGTTTGCTTTATATTAGTAACAACAAAATGAAAACACATATTTCATTCACACTGAGGCAAAATGCTAAAAAAAGACTACGTCCTTTGAGCAGTTAATTAATATCTTCAGCTCCAAATGGGATTCAAATTGCTTCCTCATTCATCCTCTTTAGAATTAGTGTTTTGGCCACATTGTTTTATGCACTGTGTGATGTTCTGGAGGCTGAGTCAGAGCCAGGTTTAAGCAGGCCTGGAAGTAGACGCTCTGATGTGGCCTCTGTCCCTGCGTGGGGGTGCCCATGGCTAGTGTATAATTTAAGATTTCTGGTGAGCTAAATAGCACTTTAGCTCAATAGCCATCAATATGGTCGCTTGTAAAAATGTGTCTGGGACCAGTTGGTGGCTGGCTGGCTTGGTAGGTGCTGGGAATATTTGAGGCAGGTGGTGGAGGGCCCAGGCCAAGGTCCATATGGATCTGATCACAGAACAGTAGTGGCTGCTTAAGGGCTTTCTGTTGCTTTATTCCAGCACATGGTGTCCCTCTAGTTCCTTCAGTCAGTTAGTTCTGTTTCTGTGCATGTCTGGATATGTCTCTGGGTCTCACTGGGTGCACACTATATGTCCATCTGTTCCTCTTTTACCTCACATTCTCATAAAACAGTTCCTGGTGGTTACTTTTCAAAAATGTCATTTTGTCAACTTCATTTGTATTTGAACTCTAATAATTGTCTTGAATGCCCTTGTTAAATGTTCACAAGAACATCTGTCGCATCATGGAGGAGCAAAGAATCAAACCTTCTTGCTCCTCCAGACTGCCAGACTTTTAATCACAATGTCATGTTTTCAAATGAGCTAAATGAATCCCTTCTCCCCTCTTTGTCTCTAACCTCAAATATTTACTGTTGGCGCTGTCTGTTGGCGGCGGGTGAGGGAGGGAAGAGTTGGAGGAGCACACACAACTCCGCAGTGTGCCTTGGCCAGAGAGGCAGAATGTGGGCCCAGCTCAACCCAGCCCCGAGGGCCCGAGTGTGTAGCCGGGCTGCTTAATTGAGATCTCAACGTGACATTGAGGGCTTGTAAATTGCAATGTGCAAGCCAGACAAGAAGCCTTCATCTCACCAGCAGCCCCACAAACATATGGTACGAGTGTCTGAGTCTGTTTGGGTCTTCCTGCTCTTCTGTGAGTGAGGCTACTTTTTCCTTTTGTGAAAGCGCTTTTGAATCATTAGTGTCTTTGTATTCATTGGAATCACTATATAAAAAAAAAATCTGTGCTCATTTGAGTTACTTCATTTATGTAAGTTCTTTCATCCTCTTCCTGAAACCACCAATCTTCTCTTTTCAGTTAAACCTCCGGCAGCTTCGTCGTCAAATGTCCCCGCCCACTTCTCATTGCTCCTCCCATTGTTCCCCCTTTGTTAACACCCACTAGTAGATTTAAAATGCAGCATGACTGGGAAACTCCTTTTGCTGTTATGTTAAAAACACACAACTTTCATGCCAAAGGTGATCAGCGGCTACAATTTTGCTATCCTCTATTTGTTCATACATGTGTGCTTTTTAAACAATGCCCTGTTTATTCTAATAATCAAAACAGGAAATGGAAAGCAGGAACATGCTGAGTTATTTATAGAAGAGATCACCCATAAATAAGTAAGAATTAATTAAAGCATCACAGGCAGGTAATAAACAAACTGAAAGTGCACCTTAGCCCAATGGGACATACCATTGGCATACAAAACACACTCTTACATCAACACACTTAAACACACTAATCAGGTAACAGGGGAACCACAAACACACGCACACATGCATGTATACAGACTTGTCAGTCAAGCAGTGGGACTGTTTATATTTAGAAGTTGTAATGAGTGTGATGTCATTGCTTCACGCTCCTGAGAACAATCTGGCAACCTGGATCCTGCCAATCACTCTGTGCCTGCAGGCGCGTGTGTGTGTGTGTGTTAGGGAGAGGAAGGGGGTAAATCGGAGAGTGTGTGTGCATGCATGTGTTAGTTTAGTTTCGAGGTTATGATGAGCAACTCTCTAACAAAGACCCAACATACGAGCCGCACATGGCGCCCCACCAGAGGAATGGGCTTCATCATTCTCACCTCATCACCGGAGCGACTGCGCCCTTAACACACGCCCCGGCACACACACACACACACACCTACACGTGTACTCGCTCTCTCACACACACACACACCCTCACACGTCCGTGCTTATACCACTCCACACATACAGTCCACCCTGTCATTCATGCACGCAGCTGCTGCTGCACGCCAACAACACACACATTCACTTACCCGCAAACACCCGCGGTGCCCCTTTCCCTCAGCGACCACTGGAAAGGATGGAAATTTGTTTACTTTTGACATTTTTCCCATGCTGTAGCAGAAAGGAAACGTGTGAAGGAGCTCTTAATGGATGTTGATGACACTGACCCACTGTATGTGTGAAAATGGTGTGATTTGCTTCTTTGTTTGGACATTTTTTAGTTTCTCAATGCGGTCAGGAATATGTTTTGTTTGGAAAACTACAACTTTCCACATGTGCTTATGCTTTTGCTTTTTGAAATTTTCTCTCACAGTAAAGTGTCTCATGTAGTGCAAGCCACCACCAGTGCAAATTAGCATCATTTAATGATAATTGCTGATGACTTTCCTAGAAGTTGCTCTGCAGATGTGGGCAGGACAGAGGGAGGAGGCGGGCAAAGCGGGCAAGACAAGCTGGAGACTACAAAGTGACCAGCCACTGTGTCTATGTCCTTGCTCTTTTTGTCAAGTGCATGTTAATGTATTAATGAAATGCAAAAGAGGAGGAAGGGGAGGGGGGGTTGGGCATCCATATAAACGGCTAATTAAAATAATGAGGAAGGAAAAAGCATGTAGTGCAGTGTCACTATTGATTAATTCATTCATAAAGAACGGTCGGGCACAGCGGGCGTAGCCCCCTGACAGCCCCCTCCACTTCGCAGTGTTTCTAGAACTGCTCAAAGAAAAGGAGGCTGGCGGAAAAAGAGGTAGACAAATACATTGTGTAGTGTACATCTGTCAATACCGTGCACTATTCACCTACACGGTGAGGCCAATAGGCTAACAACAAAAAGGAAGCTTCTGTGAGGAAGTTTTGAGTTGTGTTGATTTTGGCACCCCCTGTGGACTAAGTGGGGAGATGCATCTCTTTGCTGATCTTGTCCTGTGCATGTTTTAAATGTGTTTTCTATATATATATATATATTTTTTTTTTGCCGAATGTGCATGCAACTTGCAGTGAATGTTTGGTTTGAAAAAGCTTGGTTTGGCAGCTTGCTGTTAATTCTTCATCTGACACCTATCCTGCAGTAGGGGTGACAGGCATGTTAAATAACTGGATACAAATAACAACTCCTCTCTCCTCGTTTTCTTTTGTGGGTCATTATGAGGGATCAATATTAATTTCATTTTCAAGCTTTAGGGCCGTTGATGGCGCAGTGGTTGGTGCGCGCGCTCCATGTATGGAGGCTGTGATCCAGCCTGTGGCTCCTTTCCCACATGTCTTTCCCTACTCTCACTGTCCTATCTCTCCATTAAAGGCACAAAAAAGACCAAAAATAAATCTTTAAAAAAAATGAAGCTTTAATCTAGGTGTGTTTCACTGTGTGGATAAGTTACATCTGCTTGCTGCATACGTATGTCATGTGTCTCGAAATCATTTAACATTCAGGAATCTCCATAACCACCCTCCTCTTAAGACGGCGTTGAAGGCTGAGTGTCTGTTTGAGCATTCGTATCAGGTCATTGTATGTATCGTTGCTCTGTGAGTTTCTCTTGCAGACAGATTATACTCTGATTGTTTTCACGGGGCTATGCACCCTGCATCACGTCCCTGCTCTGTACAATGTCACACACGTTACTTCCTTGTTTGGTTCTAAAATGCAAAAAGCTGCCCCATATCACTTTGCTCTTAATTTGAAGCCTTTTCTCATGCTTCTCCAATAACAGAGTTTGCACTGTTTTTTTATGCTCCATATGTGAAGTCATTGAAGTGTGAGTGTTTATCCTCAGGTATGGAAATTTTATTAAACATAAATCATATATGTAACTGGTAAAGCCTTGAATTATAGTTCTCGCCTGTTGGCTCTATTTATAGCCATTTACAACCAGATACATTTTTTTAAACTTTGGTTTCCTGTAAGAGTCTGAAATGTTTCATTTTCATATTTCCTCTGTGTTTCTCGTTCCCAAATATTTCTTTGTGCGTTTGTGTGTGTGTGTGTGTGTGTGCAGGCAGCAGCAGGGCAGTCTGAGTGCAGACAGACGTTCTGTGCTCCCTGCAGAATCAAGGCCCATCAATCATGTTAACATGTTAATTAGTGGGATTTATTTTATTCAGCAGAAATAACAGTGAGGATCCTATTACAGAGACTGGCCTGAGGGCAAAACGTGTGTGAATGTGTGAGTGTGGCGTGTGTAAATGTATGAGTTGGGGGGAGGTCCTCTTGGGAAGACCCCCTTCCCTTCTTGTGTAAAAACCCAATCTCTCTCAACAGGCACACGGTGAGAAATAACGGCAAAGCTGTAATCAATCAAAAATATTTAAGTCAATCAATTTTTGAGAAAATCAACCATCATGTATTGTGATTTGTGTGGTCATTGCACAACACACTTCAGCACTTTTCCAATATGTCAGACCTGCTTCACTTAATAAAAGCGGAAATGCAAATTGCTCGCTCCGTTTTATTGAGCGCAGTTAAGTGTGTTAGCAGCAACATTCTTATGTGTGAAGTGGAGGCCTGCCCAGATACAACTAAAGATTTACACTCCACTGCTCGCTTTCAGTGTAAATACTATTAGCAAATAATACCCTGTGTTCGAGTTACTCCATCTGACAGTCTATGATAGGTTTCGTGTTGCGTGAATAGCACGGGCAGGGACTGTGTAAAAAAGGCCGGGGCTGAGATTCAGCAGCAGGCTGTGCATGTGCTCTGTGTCTGCTCAGAGGTGAGGGTGATGCCAATAAATGTCATATTAAGTTGATATAAGGATAAGTACCTGAAGACATAGACACGCGATGTGTGTGGGAGAATGTGTGTGAGCATGCAAATAGAACATCATCTGGAAGAGCTCATCGTCTTGTCTCCACATACCTGTTTGATGTCTACTTGTTTTCAGGTGAATAAATAAAGTCAAATGTGAAATATTAGAAGTGTTATAAAGGTGATATAGATGATATAGAAGAAGTCACAGCTCATGTGAGGAAGCTGTCCCTATGAGTTTGTGTTCAGTAAATGATCTTACTTTATAAGCCTTGTGACAAATACAAAACATTTATGTTATTTGAAAAAATAAATTTCTCCGTGAGCAAATTCATTACATTAATTTAAACTTTACTGCATTGTACAACGTATTCAGATTATTCTTTGACGTTTACATTTGGGTTCAGTCTCTTTATGCATCGAAGATACTGATGACTGGTATGTTGTACGCGGAACTTAATCATTAGGTAAAATGGATTGATTTGAAAATGCTTATTGCTAAACATCAGTTCTATGCACTTCACATATAGGTGCATGGCAATTCTGAAACACAAGATATGCCAACGCACTTACACGATGGCACACAAAAAAAATAAATTCACAGGGGCGCCGGTGGCCGAGTGGTTAGGGCGCGTGGCTCATGTACGGAGAATGTAGTCCCCAAAAGGAGGCAGACCGGGTTCAAATGTGAACTGTGGCTCATTTCCCGCATGTCTCTCCCGACTCTCTCTGTCCCTGATTCCCGACTCTATCACCTGTCCTGTATCTCATATCTAAAGGCATAAAAAGCCTCAAAATAATTCTTAAAGAAAAAAAAAACAAGATTAAATTATGACATTTTGACCAGAGCTGTTCTTCAGGTGATTACTTTTTTTTTTTAATCTGTTTACCTGAAGTAGACATCTGTTTGAATGTTTGTGATATAATATACTTTGATTATATACTTTGATATACTACTTAATTTGAGAAAGTGTGTAAGCATATCTTTTTATTGTAGGGAAAAAGAGATGAACAGGAAATATCAGCAGAAAAGGATAGCCATGATGTGTCAAAACATGTGTCACAGCTGTTAATGCACCAGAGTGCCCCTTGAGAGCATGTTTTTTTTTCTTTCTTTTAGATATATGATGTGTTTTTTTTTTTTTCAATCAGTGCTCCATCACTGAGGCAGGGCGTGTGCCGCTGACACATAAGAAGGAAGCTGAGAGGCAGGAGAGTGAAACAGGAGCCGGGAATCGGATCCACCTTGTCTTTATCTAGCCCAGTAAAACAACTCCACGCTCCACAGCAATTCAGCTTGCCCTTAGACATGCACATGTGTGTGTGTGTGTGTGTGCGTGTGTGTGTGTGTGCTTTTGCTTGTAGTGAACGGGTGTGCATACGTTTTCCATTCTGCATATTTCCATACAAGCCTGAATACATTTATGGGCATCAAAGTGTGGCTACGTAAACAGTTCTGCTTGTTGCCAGTTTTGTTTTCATGCTTAAGTATTTTTGTGTGTGTGCTTCTTTGTGTGTGTGTTTCCCTGTGTATGTGTGTGTGTGTGTGTGTGTGTGTGTGTGTGTGTGTGTAGGATAGCAGTGCAAGGCTGTTTGATTGTTTCACCACCTGTGCCCGCCATGTCCACAGATTAGTGCCTCCCACCCTGACACTCAAATCAAACAAGGCTCAAGTTTCTCAGCTGTCTTTTGTGTCGGGCGTGTTAAGCAATTTTTAAAGTGGCCCTATCCGGTTTCTCCTCCAGGGTGGGGGTGTGGAGAGGGGGGTGGGGGGGGGGGGGGGCTCTCACTGCCTCGCGCTATCTCTAACTTTCTCCCTATTTTTTTCCAACCTTGGGTTAATTCAGGGCCAGCCACTTGCCTCTTTCTCATGATTTGAGGAAATCTGTTTTTTTTTTAAACAGTAAAGCAAATAGAAGGTGAAGGTAGATATGAAAACAAGATTTTTCCAATTAGAAGTTTCTCCATTGATGGATGAAAAGAACTCAGAGCGATGCATTCAGCGCTCTGTCGTCTTTTCTGCCCACTCCACAGATTAGTGAAAAGCTCATATCTCACCCCTTATTCAGCATCCAACTGGCATCCTATTTGCATAGCTGAGCACAGAGGAGGGGGGACAGGGAGACGTGTATACGGTCGCTAACGAAGTGGCCTGGAGAGTGCATCGATGGATACTTGCCAAGCAGCCCCCTCCTTGCACCCACCGCTTATACTCCCAGTCACCGCTGTCCCCCACCCCCATGCACATCGATGAGTGTACACACTCTAAAAGCTCACAAATTCTGCTCCCTGTGACAATGGTTAGGTCAGCCCAGATAAAGCATGTCCATTAGAGGCAATGGAGTTAGGGGGACAGAGAGACAGAGACAGACAGGGGGGCAGAACAGAAGAGGGGGGGGGGGGGGGGGGGGGCTTTGACAAATACCGAAAGTAGCCATAACTCTGCTTGTCTTCCTGGGAAATTTTAGCATTTTTCTTTCTTAGAGCCTCATAAGTGTCTCTGAATCAAATTGGTTTTAATTAGCAGTTGCTAAGTGGTGACGGTCATTAGGAAGTTCATTAGCATATTGCCCGGGTGTTTGGCTGTTTGGATGGCGATGCTGTCTGGAGCTCGCTCAGTCTTCTCTGTCTTTTTACATCATGGCGGTCAACGGTCATGTGTGTGCAGAAGTACTGAGACTGACAGAGGGAGAAACGAGGGGATTAGGTTAAAAATGCAATGAGAGGAAAACTTCAAACTACACTTGTTACCCCTTTCCCCCTTTTGTGTTGCCATCCTGCATGTTTGTTCACTTACCGTCCAGCCTCCACTTTTCCATCTTCCATCTCGTCACTCTTTCTCTCCTCCCCCGGTTTCTTTTCTCCCTCACTCTCAGTGGTTGGCTTGTGGTTATGTGGTGATGGAATCTGATGGCTGGCGGTCGATGGTTGTTCTGTCGGAGCTTTAGAGGAATCCATCTGTGACCGCGCGGTTGTGGTTTGGTCAGACGGTGCTGATGGGCCTGCTGCGGTGGCCTTTTGCAGTGTAGTCCAGATTAAAACAGGGGGACGGGTCATTTTAAATGGTAAACGATAAATGATAAATGGGCTTGAGCTCGTATAGCGCTTTTCTAGTCTGACTACTCAAAGCGCTTTTTACACCACAGATCACACCCATTCACACCCATTCACACCATGATCGCAAAGGCTGCTTTGTAAAGTGTCCATCATAACGGATTTATCCATTCATACACATTCACACGCTGCTGACGTAGAAGTTTAGGTATCTTGCCCAAGGGTACATCGGACATGTGGCTTCAGGAGCTCAGGATCGAAACCCCCGACCCTCCAGTTTAGAGACGACATACTCTCAAAAATGTGTTTGTATCAATTAAGACAAAAAATATGGCTGATTAGTAAGGTGAGAATTTAGATGTGAAATGATATTACTGTTCCGTTTAAAAAATGAGGGGGGAAAAAGGGGGGTCCAAATATGATCGTGTGCAGTTCTGATGCTGACACATAATGGAAATTGCCTTTAACCGGTTAAAATAATTGAATAAACTCATTATTTTACTTAACAATGTCAAGTCCAATGGATTGTTACTTAAGCTGCTAAGTTCATCTCCTCAAGCTGTGATGCTATAGTTATGTCGCTGGTCAAAAGTCTGTGACCTGTGGGCTGAATGAATTTAGCAGCAAATCAAGGAGGTGTGCCATGACACCTGTCACTTAGATACACAACTAAAGCGAATGGAAGAGGATGCTATAGTGCCTTGCCTGTAAAAAAAATAAGACAATATAATGATATTTGTTTTGTAACAATTAGGTTCCACAGAAATGTAAGTGATTTGAGTTGTGTTTGTCACCTTTATATACAAGAAAGGGGGAGCTTAGCCCTGCCTGCTCATTTTTACCAGCTGTCCCTGGACCTATGTTTATTTTGAAGCTATTATCCTTCTTATTCTTCAAACATGAATCTGTTTTTTCTCTGGATTTTAGATTCCAAAAAGCGATCCATACTATATTACATGCTTGTTGCAGTAGCCTTTTCTTGGTCACATTTTAGCACCCATATATTGATGGAGTTTCCCCTGGTCCCCTCGTGATCATGTTTTCATTGAATGGACTCTTAAGGCCGGTGACCTCGCCTTGACAAAAGCTTTGACCTCATTCTCAGACTATTGGCCAGTAGTATTGACAGATGTATAAGCAGATGTCAATACATTGAACTGAAACATTTCAGTTTGGACATAAAGATATACAACAACAGGCAAACTCCACATTCAAATGTAAGTACACACACACATATACATGCTGTGGACAATGGCTGAAGGCTTGCACCAAAGCACCTGCCCTTTCTCTCTATGTCTTTCTCTCTCTCACACACACACACGCACACACACACACACACACACACACACACACACACACTGCCTTAGGAATATATTTGTTGTGATTTGAATTGCGTATGTGAGTACTGTGAGAGATCAATACCTTTATATGGAATGGCGGGAGATGTCAATGCCTCAGCGACAGGGACTGACTAATGAACAAGAGGTCTAATGGCAAAGAACGAGGGGGGGAGCAGATTGTGTTTCCCTTCCTATCACCTATATCTTAACTCCTTTCTATTCCTCCTTGAATCCGTTCTTTTAGCATTCAATCAATCACGCCTGCGTTTTATCTTTCTTTCACTGACTCTTTTCGTTCCTCTGTCTTGCCCTTCATCCTTAAGTTTCTCTCCTCTGCCTTTTCTATCACTGTCTCCATGCTGACGTCACTCTCTCACTCTCTCTCTCTCTCTCACTGTGGTAATGTGTAATGTTATGAAGTTGGCCTGATCCATGGCAGACTGCTGCCGATACAGAGTGATTAGCTATAAATCTGGCTGCAGTGACCAGTTACCTCATAGGGGTCACACAGGCAGATAGGCAGAAAGATGGAGAGCGAGCGAGCCTATTTGTGTTAGCTTGCATTTTATTACCGCAGAGGTGTCTGCGCTCTATCTGACTAAGAAAGCCTTATTAATACAGAGATGACTGATAACACTCTCTTTCATTTCCACCTCGCTCTCAGTTTAAATATTAAGCCACGATCCAAGGCCAGGGTTGGTGACCTGAAGCTTTTCTAAGGATCAGCTCTCAAGCCTGTTTGAATGGGGAAACACTTGATGAAATGCTCATAGACTTTTGACTAATCCCTCAGGAATGTGTACGTCTTTGTCCGTGAGTGTGCGTGTGTTCTCTCCTCTCTCTCCTTTGTCACCTGCTCTCACTGATTCAGATCTGTCAACATCATTAATTCAATCATATTGTTGTTTTTTTCACATCGACACCAATGATAACATACAAATGAACATGTGAGCCAGAAGATGCAGTGAGGTGCAGTGATTTTTCGATGATTAAAGCCTGTCAATCTTTAAGTGTTTTGAAGGCTTTTGATTGTCGGTTATCATTTTCACTTTAGGTCACTTACTACCACATGTTTTATGACTATTCATGGGTTAAATTAAAACTGTTTTGATTCATCAATAACCACACTCACGTTCATTACAATGCAAGATAAAAAAAATATTTAGTTAACCTCCATCTTCATCTTTGGACGGTAGGAGGAAATTGGAGCACTCAAAGAAAAACCTGATGCAAACAGGAAGGCCTGCTCTGCATTCAAAAGACCATCATTTAAATGATGTGCAAAACTGGACTGACCTAAGTGGAAGTTTTCCTATAGCTATGCTCATTCATAAAACATTTACATGCAAAACACGCAACATATTTCAGCAACTGCTAGAGAGCACTCTTCATTGTGTTTGGCTCCCGGATCTCCGTTTTTAAAACATTACAGGTTTATTTTATGACGACAGAAGGGAGGTGGAGATGAGAGGCATGAACAGACGCATTGACCTTGGCACTCTGACTCGGGCTTTGCTCTGGTGAGCCCAGAGAATAGTCTGAAGCTGCTCCCACAAAGTGTTCACCACATGTCAAAGTCAGCTCAGGAATCTGCTTCAATCTGTAATCAGATCTACACGTTTAATACGGCATTCGCCTGATTATTCAACCAGTATCTGGTGTGCGTGTTTCTCAACACATGTGCTTCATGTGTGCATTACTCACTACATTGACAAAAAAAAAAATGTTGGCTTGATGATGCTAGGACTGTGTGCAAGATTGTGCTCAGAGATGGTAAGAACAACTATATCAAGTGCAAATATTTTCTGCTATGGCCCATTTTTTTTTAGCTTTAAGGTTAAACCTCTTTAAATTTAGAACAAATTAGACATAGGGCCCTCTTTTTACAGCATAAGGTGAAAGCATGTTGACCAAGTGATTGTGTACGCGATGGCGCAACGGAGGTGCAGAGCGCAAAGACGTTGGATTAGGTCACTTTTCATCCAGTCAGAGTGTCATCTCTCATTCCCTTTAAAGCCAGGTGTACCTGGAGGGCAGGTGTTGGTATTTACATGGCGGATTTCATTCATTATTCTTTAATAGACTGAACTCCAGCTCATTTAACTTCTGTCCTGACATTGTGCCATTGAACACACGCAATACACACATGTCACTGTATGAAATATGTTGATGAGGGATTCTTGTTATATTTTGCTGAAGCAGTCCCACAATATCCTAAACGATCAATAAGACGATGTGAACATTTCTGCATGAGGTACAAATGCGTATCCTCATTAAATTTTTAACTAATGTTCTGTGAGCTCAACATCAAATGAAGGTAGGCAGTAAAAATGTGTTTACTCAGTTTCTCTGCTTCAATCCTTAGTTATATTCTCTAATGTGTGCGTAATGGACACCGTACAGTCTGTATTAATATCTGGGGGCGCTCATAGTTATGAACAAGATTTATTATGTTGCATGAGAGCGTGAAAGTTAGTTTGCTTCAGCATATGTTTGAAAAGAGCTTGGAGAGAAACAGAAACAAAAACTTTCCATCTCCCAGGCGTCTATACCTTTAAAAACTCAATTTGAATGTATCAGCACTGATATTAAACTGTAGAGTATGTGTGTTGTTCTGCACCCTGTATGTGTGTCTGTGTGTGTGTGTGTGTGTGTGTGTGTGTGTGTGTGTGTGTGTGTGTGTGTGTGTGTGTGTGTGTGTGTGTGTGTGTTTGTGGAACAAGCTCAGTGGAAGTGTTTTGTGAACTTGTCAATGTATGCACATCTTTCTAATGCATCCTCAAAAAGAAGCTGCAACTCATACTTTAGACTTTAGACAAAGTTCCAGGTTGTCTAAGGCGCAGTCGTTTTCTGCGTGCTCAAGATAGGAACACGCTAGCATCACCTGACCACACCTATTTTAAAAACAAACACACCCCTAGACGCTAACATGGGGCGCACGTTCATTTGCTGTTATTGAACTTTCTATTGCTCTTGTAAAAATGACTATAATAGGAAACACACCTGCGCTGCACATCCAGGCTTTGAGATATAGGGCCCATAAAAGTTTAAGAAAGAAATGAGCGGGGCGCTGGTGGCGCAGTGGTTGGTGCGCACGCCCCATGTAGGGAGGCTATAATCCTCCAAGCGGGTGGCCCAGGTTCAAATCCGACCTGTGACTCCTTTCCCGCTTGTCATACCCAAATCTCTCTCTCCCTGATTTTCCAACTCTATCCACTGTCCTGTCTCTACAATGGAGGCAAAAGTATCCAAATATTATCCTTTTTTTTTTAAAAAAAGAAGAAAGAAATGAGCAACAAACTCGGTTTAAAAAAGAACAGCAATTTTCAAGTTCCAAAAAATATCAACTCTTATGTAAATCAATGTGCAAAAGAAAAAACAAATGTAACTGTAATCCAGAACCTATAAAAATCCGATGTATGAATAACAGCTTGAATCCTTGCTATATAGTGACAAGAACAGAATGAAGTCTTGCATGCGACTCGCAGGAGAATCACATCCTCACTGTGGGAGCATGCTGTTCCTTTCAGCACAGACGAGCCCTCTTCACCCAGTGTGTCTCCGTGTCTGTTTCTTTTTCAAATTGCATTAATATTAACACATGGTAATGAAGGTCCAGACACAGACAGAGAGGCCTTTTCTCCCTCTCACTCACACTCACTCATTCCCTCTGTATGTCTCTGTCTCTCTCTTCCTGTGACAATCTAAACCAGATGCCACGGGTCACGGAGTTAAAGATGAGGGTGATGGTGGTAGTGATGTGTGTATGTGTGCGTGTCAGTGTCCAGATATGTGTGTGTCTGTGCATGTGTGATTCAAAGGGGATCAAAAGTCAGGACAGGAGGGGAGAGAGGGGGGGGGGGGGGGAGGAGAGAAGGGGGAGAAGAAGAGAGGGGGAGAGGAAGGGTAGGGACGTGCCAAGCCAGAAGTCAATCGTCAAGGGTTGGGGTTGGAGGGTGAAGGGGGGTACGGGGGGGGCATGGGTCATTAATTTGCTGTCCTTTGTTTTGTCAGTTTGTTTTCATGAGGCCCTGGTCGAGCCGAAAGTAAAAGCAGTCAGCCTGAAAATTGTCTGCCTGCTCTGCAGCATGTTCTCCCCTCAGGGCTGACCAAGCCACCCCTGGGATAAGCGGGGGTGCTGAGACAAGGAAGGAGGTGTGGAGGGGGTGAGGGGGGGAGGGGGGGGGGGGGCGCTGGGGTCGACCCCACTTCCCTCTTGTACTAGCCACTTCGGCCAAGATTGATCACAGATTACAGATAGCGATCCTGCTCAGTCCAGCGCTCCTCTGTCACTCTGCCTTCAGACAGGAGATCAGCCTGAGATAAGACCTCACCCCGACAATTATTATCAGGAAATGAGTGCAAGCAGTAAAGCACTCATCAATGCACACTCATGAACACACAGAGTCACTCTGCTGCTTATTCAGCCAAGAAGGCAGAACTTTATGATGCCTTGCGTTGGGAAACATATTGTGCACACGTTTAAGTTAAACTGCGGTCTCTCTTATATGAATTTTAGACCAACTGACTACCAAATTGTTTAGGAATTACATGTATTACCAGCAAGATATAGTCCATGCTGGAAAATAGTTTTAAATTCTGACGAGTTGGGCGTATTGCTAACCATAACAAGAAGTTATGATAATAATAACGATCGTGCACATGAGGACATATCATTTAGTGAAAGAATCGTGAGTGGGGTTTTTTACATCGTTTTTTCAAGAATGTAATGTGAGTGCTTATACATTTGTTTTTGTATCCAACACTATTTTTAATTGATCAAAACATTGTAATTGAATGAATAATTTCCCTTCATCCTGGCTTGAATAGACGGGGCTGAACATCAGAAGAGCATTTAAAACAAACAACGTATTGCAGCAAATAATGCTGCATCAAAAACAAGATCCCTGTGTCTATAAAAACGGTTGTGAAAAATAATTCATCAGACACTGCAGTATTAAAGCTGGCACAAAGGAAAGAAGGGAATGTCAGTATTTTTAGGCTTTTAGTAACACACACTTGGATTTAAAAAAAAAAGGATTACCTATATTTGTTACAGTGAATGAATCTGAAACCTCACTGCAGTGTGTGTGTGTGTGTGTGTGTGTGTGTGTGTGTGTGTGTGTGTGTGTGTGTGTGTGTGTGTGTGTGTGTGTGTGTGTGTGTGTGTGTGTGTGTTGGTCAGGGGGGTTAACTGGCCCAACGCACGCTGAACCAATAAAACTGAAAATCTGCAGAGTTAAACACTTTCCTACTCTGGTTTCACCCCCCGTGGTTTTCTGCTGCCTGCTTGAATTCCCACCTCTGCAACAGAGGGTCCACCTGGATTTCCCACAATGCATTGCTCGGGGGGCATAATCCCACAACACTCTGCCAGGTTAAAAAGATAAAGAATAGGAAAGAAGAGAGGATAAAGAGCGGTCAGGAGTAGGTAAAGATGGAGTTAAGGAGGCGAGACAGAAGCGGGGAGGATGAGACGGAGGTGAATGTCATGGAGAAGGTGTTGGTGCAGCTCGAAGGGGGGGGATCAAGGTGGTGCAGAATGCTGAAAGTTTGGGGCAAAAGCGACTCCCAGATGTCACCGTTCCAACAGATTTACAATTGCATACAGTCCCCAAAGCCCACGCTGGTCTCAGAATGAGTCAGGCCTACAGAACTATGAAGTGTCGGCATGTAAAAGAGCCGCATTTGTGTATGTGTGTGGCAAGTGTGTGTTTCAAATAATTCAGGACTCAGGGTTGTTAAATGCAGCCTCATGGCTACAGAAGCCATGTGTGTGTGAGTGTGTGTGTGTGAGTGTGTGAGTTAGGAGGGGTAAGCAGACTGTGGATGGAGGATATTAAGAGAACGAGGGGCGGGTGCAGAGGGGCATATTTCACAGAGGCACCCCTGCTGAGTGCTGTGTACCCACATTGTTATGAGTGCACAGATCTTTAGGCCTGTAAAAATACCAGTGCTCCACTCAGCAGCGGCGTACAAAGGAGAGCCCTCGCGCTTTGTTACTCTGCCTTAAAAAAAAAAAAAAAAAAAAACACAAGTGACATCAGCCTCCCTTCCTTCTTTCTTCCCCCTCCCCACACTTCTCCTTCCCTCTCTTGCCCTCTCCTCTTTCTCACTTTCTCCCTCTTTTAAAGTGTGTGCAATGGTGTTGTAATTTCTCTGTCTGTCTTTGCTTCGGGAGGCCCAGTGCGGCCAGATGACTGTGAGCCAACTAAAGTTTCACAACATGTAATTAGGGCCTAAGTAGCGAGGTCAGCCCGTCCTGGCCCTGCGGCCGGCGCTCTTTTGCCCCTCCTGCCCTGCCCTGCCCCGCTGCCGCTATCTCTCTCTCTCTCTCTCTCTCTCTCTCTCTCTTCCTCTCTCTCTCTCTCTCAATCTTCCCTTTTCATTCACTTTTTTTAATTACATCTCTATTTTTTTTCCCTTTTCCTCTGCTCCCTTCATGCTTCTTTCTGCCGTATAGTTCCCTCCTTCTCTCTTCCCTCCCTCCTTTTTACCCCTTAAATGAGGCACCCCGCTCCAGCTGTTTCACATATCCACACCATCTCATTTAAAGATAAAGCCTGCCATCTTCCAAAACAGAATGGAAATGATGTGACTGCCTCTTTATAGATACTTTTAATTTAATTGCAGTTTCTCCTTTATAAATGGTTAATTGAAATGCCTCGAGGGTAGCCTGGCTTGAAAGTCAATAAAAAAAACTCCCCAGAATAGAAGTTTATAGCGGTTGTCTATGTACATAATTAAACCCTTCAGGCGCTTTAGGAAGAAAAAAAAAAGATCTGTAAAATAAATGGTTATGCAAGAGCGGCATTGCTTGGAGAAGGGATCCAGAAAGAAAAAGAGACTGATAAAGAAAGAACAAGAGACAGAGGCTATTAGGACAGTGGAACTCACAAATCAGTGGCCCTTCTGACACCTCAGGGATGCCTTCACGGTGGCTGACAAGAGCAATACTCCATAATGCTCTGCCTCCCCGAAAAAACAACAGAGGGGGGAAAGGAGAAAAGCGCCTATTGATGTATTTAAGTAAAGGATAAAATAGCTGAGTTAAGGTTTTCATAAACATTAAGAAGAGAAAATGATCCTATGCTAAGGTGTGTTTTTACAGAAGTGTGCACGTTTCTGATCCTCCAAGGTAAATTAGTCGTAACAGCGTGCAGTACAGGCAGTGGGGTTGAATGGACAGGTTTAGGGTTACACACTCACACCTACACATCCAAAAACAAAACTTATAGTTTTATGGTTGCAGCATACTTCGGGGAATGAGGGGAACCGTAAAGACACTTTTGGGCTGTTGGGCCAACGCAGGGAGGTCCTGACTATCACAACTTTGTTTGCATGTGCTCACGCAGCTATATTTCATTCCGCATGGGTTTTTATGACTTTTTTTTCGTGTCTCTTTTTGACACAAAGACATGCAACGGTCTGACACATGCATTTTATCCGTCTTTATTTTTTGTTGCTACTGTTGGCCAATTTTGAATGCATGCATGGACACCTATGTGTTTTTGGTTTTTTTTGGGATGTGCAAGGGTGTATGAGAGGTATAGGTGTTTGCATTGTCTTTGCACATGTGCCCTCCTTAACCTCTTCCTCAGTGTGTGTGTGTGTGTGCCTCTTTATGTGTCGACTGCATTGGCCAAATAGGTGGCCCGGCTTCTCCTGACTGATGATAAATGACAGCGCCAGGAGCAGATAACCCTCCAGGAGTTTTTGGCTCTGGAGAACAGCGGTGGAGAACATTCTGGAACTCCCCGCTGACCTGACACACACTGCAGCCTCTGTCCTGTTTGTTTTCTCTGCCTGACTCTCTCTCCCTCTCTCTCTCTCTCTCTCTCTCCCTCTCATTCTAACATCTCCGCGATTCCTCCCTCTCCCCCTCTCTCCCTCTCTTTCTCTCCCTCTGCCTCTGGTCAGTGATAGAGGAAGGGCCCAGAGCGACCTGCTCGCTGTGGGCAGCACACCGTTCTTGGCGCCAGCCAGTCGCAGGAGCCCCCCCTTGCTTGTGATTTGGGGGGCGGGGGGCATCTGCTGCTTCTCTTTCGCCACTGTCCTGCACAGAGGAAAGAGAAAAAACTTTTAAAAAGTGGTGTTGATCTGTTATCAGGTTGCTTCGGTGTGGGTTGTGCCAGAGCTCATGTCGTATGACTGTACATTGGGGTCTTTGTTAAGAGTGTGTGTGTGTGTGTGTGTGTGTGTGTGTGTGTGTGTACGTGGTGGTGGTTGGGGGGAGGGGGGGGGGGGGGGGGGGGGGTTGAGGGGGTGTACAGTAGATGGTGTTTTTATTTGAAGTTGATGCATGCAAATTAGCTAGAGACCAAAAACAATCATTCTGCTTGTTAAATCAAATGCTTAAAAACATCTATAGGCGAATGACAAGAAGTGTGGAAGGCTGCAGGACGGGGGGAAGGGGGGAGTTTGGAGGGGCGTTGAGAGGAGGAGGTAGAAGAGGAGGAAGAGAAGGGGTGGTGTTCTGCTTTTACAGCCGGGCAGCAGCAGCAGGCTCTGTTTAATATGAAGTAAAGAACAGATCCAACTGCGTCATTAACTCTCAATTACAGCCATGAGGCTCGCAGGCCGGGCTGAGCTGAGCTGGGCACTGTGTAGTGTGTGTGTGTGTGTGTGTATGTGTATGTGTATGTGTGTATGTGTGTGTGTGTGTGTGTGTGTGTGTGTGTGTGTGTGAGTGTGAGTGTGTGTGTGCAGGGACATTTAGACACACAGAAGTGCATTATGATTGAGTACATACTGCCTGGCTTGGTGTTAAATTGAGGCTTAATACACAGACATAGCAAGCATATTTCATTTTGCTTTACAGTGTTTGTGCATGGTAAATATTTACCATGCACCTTTATTGTGTGGTTGACTCATGTTTAATCTTTTTAATAAATACTATTCTATATTATTCAATATGATTTAATATTACTTTCAGTTGTAGTTGTTCTTATAAATGATTTAGGGTTGTAAAAAATTATGCGCATTCTTTAAAACTAAAAATTCCACATTTTACCCTCACACCCAACCTGAGGAATTGGAAACAGTGTTTTCTCTTCATTTTACAGACACTGTAATATATGTCCTTGCATTTTGTAAGTAAAGCAAACTCAATGATTAAGAGTTTCCATTCAGAGTTTTAACATCGCCGTTGAGTGTTGCAACTGTCAGCCAAGCCACTGGCAAAAGACAGAAGTCATAGGAAGTGCTGAGAGTATGAGAAGACAATTGTAAAATCTATAAATCTGAGCCAGTATGAATAAAGTGGAAATGGATTTCCCAAACGCAATAAAGGCAATTGTGAGAGCGGGAAACCCAGCTGTAACCTGTTAGGATCATTTTGCTTAATTAAATGTTTCTATTAAAACATCAAACAGATTATGGTTTTTTTTAGGGCACTAAAGCAGAAACACTGACACCTTACTTCTTTTTCTCTCTCTCATTCTCTCTTACTCTTTTCTGTACGTCTAGTCCTTCCATCCCCCCTCTGCCTTTCCTTTCTTGTTGATGAGTAAATGCTATAAACCCGGCTGATCAGTAGAGGTCCACTGCCCACATGAGACTTACGTGTGTGAATGTGTGTGTGGTTTTAATGGAGACTTTTCCACATTGCAATAAACTAAATGACAGCATGTCCAGAAAAGGGAAAAAAAGACCACCAGTTCTCACCAGTTAGTTTCTCATTTATAGAAGCAGCACTGAAGGATTGCAGTACCTTTTGATTGTATGATTCTACAGTTGTCTTCATTGTTTTGGAGAGCTGCACGATGACAGACAGGTACACTGACTTACTGACAGACAGACAGCTGCAGAGAGAAGCAGACACTTAAATACCCAGAATGACAGGACAGACATTTACAGCACAGATAAACACGATAAATATACAGACAGACCAAACTTGTTGGGGTTTTCAGAGTATTTTTGGGATTATCTTTGGATGCACTGTAAACCATCTAATTCAGTAGATGTACACACTACAAAGTGGATTTTTTTTAAAAAGACCTTCCTGAACTGTCTGCTCTCCGGGATGCCACAATGACAGTCTTGTTTTATTGGTTTTCTTTGAGGACATTCACATTGGGACTGGCTCCCTGTCAGTGTTTTGGGTTACATGGAGTTCTTCTTGGCACCCAAAAGGGAGGTTGGACCTGACTCACTTTATGCTCTCCTCTGGCGTGCCAGGAAGGGTTACAACGCGGGCAGTTTCTGGCTTGGCACAGAGCAGCTTGGCTTGGCACTGCTCAGACTATAGCGTTTCCATCAATACTGCATTTTAATGAAGGGCAGCTACATGAGCAGTGCTCATCAGTGACTATAAGTGAAGATGATCTCAATCCTCCACAGAAAAAAACTGGACATAAGTTGATACCGATTCAGAGACAATGAAGAAGGATAAAGAAGATAATGCACAAATTCTATTTGATGAACTGAAGGATGCATCCCTCAAACCCCATGAACTCAAATACAGCAGCTGCGACCATTATCTGTTAGTGACAACAGACGCTCTCTCTCCACAATGACTAAAGTATTTAATGTCTCATGTTTTCTCATTTTCACACTGTCCTTCAGAGCTTCCCTCTGTTCCCTCTATTGTAACGCTCCCTGTCCCATCCTCTCATCCTCCCACTGTGTTTGTGTGAAGAAGCTTGTCTCCCTGCTGGGCCCGGGTGCATGGATGCCAGGCTGAAAAGCCCCAGGGGAGAACGCTTTTTGAACCCCTCTTGTCCTCCTGGTTTGATGCAGTGCATCTCTCTGTTGTTGGGTGTCTTTGTCAGGCACTCCAGGAGGTCCATTACTTCAGACCCCTCCAACGAACGACAAAGTTTGAGCCTCCCCACCCTCCTTAAATTCCCCTCATCCTCTAAGTGCTGCTATCCTGTCCTCCTTGGCAGAACAACAGGGACACTGAGTGTTCCTGAGTATCTTGTGTTTGTGATCAGAGACAACTGTCATTCAATGGTGTATTTAGTCAAACCAGACAAGACAACACAGTATAAGTGATGGTTCAGTTATTCACTCAATTGGTGGTGTTGAAGATTTGATCATAACCCAGTCATGTGTGTTGTCCTCTTCTAGGAGATTGAGTCTCAGTGGAAGATCAAAGTCCTGCAAAATGTCCTACTTATTTATATTTTTGCTCAAAATTACAAAATAAAACTGATTAGTAATTAGCAATAGCAATTTCATACTGCACATTTGCTGGTGAGCTCATTTTCCTTTACAACAGGGGTAAAAACAGGGCTAATTGAAATCAACAATCATGAATGAGTCACATCAGTCTTATCAATAAAGGATGCACCCAACACACACGAGAGAGACACACCATGTAGCCACCTTAAGACATAAACTAAATCAAACTAGAAACACACAAGTGGTCTTATACATACACACAAAGTAACCATTGTAATGCTTGGGAGAAGAGAGGTTATGAGTTAAGTTTTCAAAAGTAGAGACAGTTGTGATGGACCTTAGGTGAGCAGGCAGTTTGATACAGAGAGAGGGCCCCTCAGCGGACTTTGATTTTATTCTTATCAAACATGAACTGATCATCTATTCTGTAAAGGACAGCTACTCAGGATCAGTGTGTTGGCCTGAGGCCATGTGTGTCCGTCCGAAGGTTTCGGAGGGACCAATGCAGGCCTACAAGAACAGGGGCAGCAGTAGAGGGGTGTGTGTGCTGTGTAGACCCTCTCCCTGGGTATTTACTGGGGGATCTGACTGTTTGGATTGGTGATTTAGGATGTTCACCGGGTCAGAGGGCACAATTACACACTGAGGCCAGGGTCAGCTATGGATTGCCTTTCTGCCAGCTCTTCTCAGTTTACCCATGACGCCAGGCCCCAACCCCAACCCTCTGAGGCACACCACCCACATCAGACACAGAGCACCATTGAACACCCGTATGATGTGATGATCACAACATTGTTTGCATTAAAAAAAAACAGAAAGACTGTGTATGTTTAATTAATACTACACACAAATAAAACCCAGAAGATTCATTTTGAATACGCTTGTGTATTTTTGAACAAGCAGTGAAAGAGCAATTCTATAATATATTCAGCATAAGTTACATAAGTAGCTTTAGTCTGTTGCCTTTAAATGATTAAAGCATGTCATAGGAACAATACAGACAGTAACTGAGGCTAAATAACATGAAATGAAAGTGAGTTGCTTTTTTTAAAGGCTCATAATCCCCAATCTCTGATTGTCCTTAATAATGGTCTGCATTGATGTCTTGCAAACTGGCAAGGCATAAGCATCATGGAATGTCATAGTTAAACATGTTCATGCAAATTGAATGTTTGTTTTATGAATTAGCATCAAAAGACGAAGCCATGGACAGTAATGTCTTCACAGAGGATAAGAAAGCATTACAAAATAATAGTAGAGAAGAGAACTAAATAGTTGTATCTTGTAACTTTTTTTTAGTTTAATTGTAAAAGGTTCAAATTAGATGAGGGGTTTTGTTTCATAAAGGTCAGTTCTTTCTGAGCAATCAGAATCTTTAAAATGGAGTTGTGTTGAACTCTGTTTTGTAAGCTTTTACATTGTGTCACAACAGCATAGACCTGGAAAAAAAATGTACCACCCATCCTCCTCCAAATTTCACGAATGTAGCAGGGCTCTCTTTTTTTTTTTATGCCATTCCTCAGAAGTTGTGGGTCTTCCCCTGCGTGACCACTGACAGGCCTTTACGGTAAAGAGCTGGAGTAGCTGAAAGGACGTGTGTGTGCGAGAACACCCTGACTCCATAGCTCTCCTCGTGTGAATACATTAATTCATTTACCACTTCGAGGTCGCCAAACCCAAATATTTGCCTCTGCACATATTTAATATTTATGATGACGAAAGCAAATATTGCCCGCTGGATTGAGTGACATGGAGAGGTCAAGCTCTGGGCTTGGCCGGAGGGGGCAAGAGGGAATGTTATTGGTGTGTGTGGAGTGGTGTGAATGTGTGTGTGAGCTCTCCTGAGAGAGCCAGTCCACATCTTAGGACGAGTGCACACTGCTCTATTTGCCCTGAAACGCACATGCAAATATGACACGGTACAGCAAACAATTTACATGAATTTGTGTATTATGGATTCATGAGCTTAAAATCTCAACTTGTCTTCTCAGAAGGACAGCTGTGTTGATGAAAGGCTGTTAAAGTGTGCGTGTGGGATTAATTGAAGGAGGAATGTGGTGGCCTTTTGGTTGATGCCTTCACCAAGGTATACATTTATTCAAATGTTGATCCCTATGAGTATAGGTCTACATCTTTGCAAGCATGATTGTTCATGAACGTGCTGTTCAAGTGTACGACGTCCAATGAGGTGATCCATTAGGGGGGACAGTTTTACGATTTGGTCTCAGATCTGGATCAGCTCAGATGAGATCCTGTTTCCTTTGGACTGATCTCCCTCACCACTGATTCCGGCTCAGGAGCCGCATGACTAAATGGTGCATACCTAATCTCTTTTGAACTGCAACCCTACAGAGGCAGCATTAAATTGTAATATCAAGTTTGCAGACAAGCTCTACTTTCAGATTAAGTTGCATGTAGCTTTTGTTAATTTATAGCCCATTGCTTTTATAGAGACACTGAGTTGCACAACATAATGGTAAGGAATAAAGGACTTCTCACACTTATGTCCATCAACAATACCCTCTGATTTACTTTTAAACATGCACTCACATGCATTGAAAAATGGATAATTGTGTCAATGTTAAATCTACATTGACATGCACACCTAGTTTTTGATGCATCCCACCCAACATTCAAGCAACCTCACCATGACCTCTGTGCCTGAGCGCAAACTCAGGAGTTCCCTTATACACACAGATCACCTCTTCACCTCCCTGCCCCTATCTCCCCACAATTCTGCCTTTTATCCTTTCTTTCATATGAGTTATCTTTCTTTTTGCCCTTCCTCCTTTCACCACTGATAAGTTATTGTGCAGTGTTTGTGGAATGTACACAGGCCAAGGATCTTGATGATGTGTCATTGTTCTGTTTGTTGAAAGGCACTCAGCTCTCTTTCTTTTTCTCCTTCGGATATGAGCAAGGGAAAGAAAAGGCCTTCATGGCAGAATGATAAAGAGTCTTTCGTTGGAATAAACACAAAAAAAAGATGAGGGAAGAAAGAGAGAAAATCCTGTGACAATATTTGACATAGATTCACCTACAGTTGACACCAGTAAGAAGAGATATAGACACAATGACCTCACTTGTGTGCAATTTGGTAGCAAATATATCAGACTTAGTCTTAGTAGATGATTCAACCAACAGTCCGACACAACACCACACTTTCTAAATACCACTGGCAGAATTGACAAGAAGAAGAAAATGATCCCAACTGGCTTATTTGAGTCTTTCTGCAGCCATTGTGAAAACCCAGATAAGCTAGAGTAACAGAGAAAGATACAGTAAATGACACCATCCAGCAGTGGCTCAGAAGACTCATCATATAAACCCTCTTTATGTTGGGATGGATGGATGGACGGATGGATGGATGGATGGATGGATGGATGGAGGGATGGTGCAAAAAGGGTTAACAGAGTGGGAGGAAAATTATAGTGTTATAGGAATTGTACCCAGCTAATACCACCCATTAGCTGTCCTTAAAAACAAATCAATTGCCCTAAATAAATATATTAGTCCAATGTAGATCACCAAGTCTCGGACAGATACATGAAAGATAAATTAACCATACTTCTATTAAATAAAGTGTTAAAATGTAACTTTAAAATAGGTTTTACTGAGAAATATTCTCTTTTGATTGAGACAATGAAAGATTATCAGCTTTAATTAGAAAAGACAATGGTTCTATCATTGATCCCTGTGGAACTCCAGATGATATTCCTATGTGGTTTGTCCATACCAAATGATAATTACCTTCTGCTTTACAAGTTTCAAAAGTTATACCCCAATTGCTAAACATCGCACATGTCAAAGGCCTTCAGTAATCATCTTAGTCTATCTTTAGTTATAATGTGTAATCTGTTTTTCATTTATTTTAATTTGCAATCAACATTTCAACTGTTTTAAAGGAAACATGTAGAATAACTACAAGACATTTTGTGCTTTCCATCATACATGATAACGTTTTTGGGTAGAATTTAAACAAGCAAAAAGAGTCAATTTTTAAAAAGAAAGTTTTCCTAGAAGTGAAATACATTATGTTTAATACATGTTAAGGATTTTATTTAAACATGATGCTTGATCAAAAAATGTGACCAGGAATTCAACTAAATACCTTGTGGGTATTATAGATATAATATAATTTTGACACCAGTTCTCTTGTATTTCCTACCTACATTGGTATTTTTAATGTTTAAGAATTCATCATACTGATTGTGACACCAGACTTCCAGTTTTTATATAAATAGTATGTGGCCCCAAAGCCCATTTAAAAGGCGCCAGTCCACAGTGCTTCATTGGATAAAGCATGATGACATGCATGTCTTTGGATGTGTCTAGTGGATAATTGTAAGACGACAAGTGGAGTTACTTTTTGTAAATTAGTTGAATAACGTAATTGTCGTGAAGATGATGAGGTCAAGACCATGTTCATGGTTTTGGGGTGAAAGCCGAAGCCTGTGTGGGAATGACCTCACTGGGGCAGCTGGCAGCACTCCCTCTCTTCTTTTGTCAACTCCAACCATTTGATGCCATTGAAACCAAGCAAGGCAGAGACTGAGAGAGCAAAGGCGAGTGCATGTGTGAAGGTGCAGAGCAGCGTGATGCAATGTGAGATAGCAGCTGAGTGAGCGCTCTCTGTGTAAAAGTGTGTGTGTGTACTTGTGCATGCATGAGAGTGTAGAGAAATGACGGAATTCTCTCTAATCGCACCAACCGGTCTATTATAACGCTCTCTCTCTCCATTATTAGCTCTCACTCATCCCATACCCTCCTCCTCCTCTTCATCTGTCCATCCTTTAAGCCCATTCTTTCATTTTGCCAGAAAGCGAAGGAGGAGGAGGTGGCGTTGGCGGCGTGGTGGTTATGGCATTGGGCGGGGAACAAAAACTGATGTTTTAAAGGCTTTGAGAGTTCCACACCTGTGGATGTAAGGACAGTTTGTAACCTTATCTCCGACGCTTTGTGTGTCTCCCTTTTCTTTGGCGCTCGATGAGAACAAATTGAGCATTGTGTTTAGGCAGGGGCCAGGAGAATTTTGAAGGAAGGAAGCCAGCGAGTCCAGGCTCTGCACAGCAGTAGTCTGAGACGAGAGAGATCAGGAGTGATTCCATGTGTAAGATTCCTTCCTTCTCACGGACAGTGCTAATGAAGTGTATGCATCCTTTGTTAGACAGGCTCCTCACGCAGGGCCAAGCACTCTTTCAGACATTCACACAGACATATCTGTTTTCTCAGATGTTTTTGCAATTTTTTGATGTCTGTAAGGTTACAGCAAGCAGTTACGGCACCGAAAGTTTGCCATTATTAATCTCCATTTACAGATTCTAATGTCGAATCTGTAAACAAGGATCTAGATTTTAAGCAAGGGAAGTGTTCTGGTTGTGGTTGTTGTGTAAAAAAAAGCAGGCTAATCGCTATTCACAGTTATGACACGAAGCCTCCCATCTGCGGTAATTCAAACATGATTTAGTTTTCTCTTTAAACAGATATGTGCATAATAGTGCAGCTAACAGTCCTTAACAGAGATCAAACATTTCAACTTGAGTGACAAATCTGCCTGATGCTGTGTTGCGAAAGCTCACCACAGTATTAGATTTCCTGAATACCTTAAATGCATCAGATGATAAAAAGTCTTACCTCCGATTTACAAACAAGCTTTTTTGAAGTTGTTTACGGTCCTCTTTAGGACACACCTGGCTAATCTTTTATTTTTACTTGATACAAATTTGCATCATTATGCTGTTATTTCTGCAAACTTAATTCCCGTTAAATGTAAGTAAATTACAATAATATCAGTTTATTTTTCGGGCTCATACCGCTGAAGTGCACCAGAGTGAAGCCACTGTGTGACCTATTATCTATTGTTGAAATGGGACTTACATACATACAGAAATTACATCATTAACATATATATATATATAGATATATATAAACACACAGACCAAAAGGTATTGGCTGACAGTCGTTTAATGCTGATTGCTGGCTACACCAGAGTTACCAAATTAGCATCTGTTCACAGAGGCTTATAAACGTCGTCACACAATGATAGACAATAAATGCCAGTGGGTTCTGAGACTGGACATTTTAAAATCAATCAATCAATCAATCAATCAATTTGTATTTGTATAGCGTCAACTCATAAAATGATACTCTATTACCATTATATTTTTTTAATGTCTTGTTGATAACAAAGCCCATAGAGAAAGACCCACCAACAACCAGTTTACCTCTTACAACTATGTTTTTAATTCAAATCTGCATACATATGTAGGATATCTGCATTAAACTACTAGAGTCCATTTCTCCTTTGCGCTCTCTTGTCTCTGCTCTGGTGAATGCAGATGAGGGGGGAAATTAGCCAGTGTGGGAATATCAGAAGAGACAGATACCCGTGTCACTACGCATCCTTAATAAAAAAGACTCCTGTTTCCAATTATAGCCAGCTGTAAAGATAATGCGATGTGTGCAGCTAGACAATAGTACCATGGAGAGTGGGGGCAGGAGAGGAAGGGGGAAGAGAGGAGGGAATAAGGTGTTGAAAAGTGATAGAGAACACAGACACAGAGGGCGAAGAAGAACCGCTGGAGTAAAGTAGCAAATAATGACGGTGAGCAAGGGTTACTGAATGTTTTTTTTTTTTTTTAAGCTTCTCCTAGTCCAGGATAATTCACATACTGTCATGTGGGACGTAGGAGTGCAAACCAAGATAAAATAAACACATGGGTCCTAATGATAGCCTAAAGTATTTGTTACTGTATATTTCAAGACAGGCCTTGGATAGATCATGTCGATAAATAAAGTGCTCCAGCTGGGGCTTTTTGTTTTCCCCTATTTCAAAAGGACTTCATCAACCTCTACTTGTATTTTCACCACTGCCAAAGTACTCATCCCAGTGCTCCTCGGGACTGGAGAAGCTACAGAGAAACTTCCAGGGCTACAAAACTTGTGCTCCCTCGACCTATTTTACTCCCACTCCGCACTCTATCTGTCTTTGCTCACCCTAGCGTGACCCAAACATGCGGCCAGTGAATCCAATGAGTTTTCTGTGGACATACAGGGAAGGTATGGCGGCTCCAAACCAAACCTCAACCATGCCAGGCCTATGAGGGAAGGAGGGGCCCCTTTTTTTTTTTTGAGGAAGTCATCACAGAGTCCAAATAACAGGGCCGTCCCCGCCTGGGGCCCGCTGTCAGGCCAATGATCGATGGTTTCAGTCTCAGATGCCTGCCCCAACTGGCCAGCGGTGAACAAAGAGGGGCAAATATAGAGACAGAGAAGGGGTCATCCCTGCCATGGCGGGAATGACTGTCAGCCAGAGGAAAGGATGGAGGGAGGAGGAGAGAAAAAAGATGGAGGGAGGTAGTGTAAACCCAAGCATGTTGATTGCTAGTCTCTTCTTTGATTCGAAAAACAGACATGTCGTGCTGTTTTATTTCGTTTGTAACATGTCCAGAAATTGCCGGCATTGAGACAGCGCTACATTTTAGTGATTGCAGCACCCGCAGCTGTGGCCACAGGAATGCAGTCTGCCTTCCTCGCCTCCTTCCTCTCCTCCTCGTCTCCCGGTCTATCTCTCATTCAAGTCTTCTCTCGTTTCCTCACCTCTGTGCCTATACCCTTCGTTCTCTCGCTCTCTCTGCCCTGGGGCGATGACTCTGGCTCTTCTGGGAAATATCTGATTAACACTGAGGCCTTTTTTTTTTTATAACCAAGAAGGCTGTCTCCTTTCCCTCCTTTTTCCTCTTCATTCCTTTTTGTTCGAGAATTCAACACCCTCCTGAGGTTAAGCAAGCATCAGTCAGACCTTTGCTTGGCTTAAGAGAGAGGTACAAGACAGACTGTCTGTTGTACTTAAATGGGTGGTGATGACACATATAATCCACCTTCAGCTGGCCTCATGGGCATCACATCTACAAGTCTAAGCAGATGAAATGTAACAATTTGATTATAGAAGCAAATGTATGTGGAGTCTGAGGATAGTTACAACCATTTTACAACACTTTGATTTAAAGCTGATATTTATAATTGAGGACTATTTGGGTACAAATGATATGACTTAAAATTGCTGATTTTACATCTGTGGAGCTGGCAATGTTTTTACCTGAGAATTGTAAGTGGCCATTTCTCTTACAAAAGAACCTCTTGGGTCAGGCTTCCTCATAATGATACTCTATAAAAGAAAGTAAAACAACCGTCAGCCAAGCATCTCTCTGTTTTTGAAGCTCTTTCACAATAGCCTTTTCCCGACCTGAAGTACAACCTACAAGAACCAAAGCAGAAGGCGCATGTTCGCATTTTTAATTCTGTGTCTTTCTGTGATTTAGTTGAACATTTTGATAATCTTATAACCTGTTCTCCTCACATGACACATTGTGAAAACCATCCATGAAATGTGGTTTTAGGAGAAACTGAAGTGATGATAGTAAGTGAGCTCCGGCCGGGCCTTGCTCGGCTCTCGAGTGGGAAGGAGGCCATTGTGAGAGCAGAAGAGCTTTGCAGCCTTCAAGGCCCTGACACACAAGCACTTATTGTTGTCTTCCCTCTCCATATAAGTCAAACTAAGCTGACTGAATGTACTTGACCCTTCACCCACTCCCTCTTTTCTCTCACACTCCTCCACTCTTCCTCTTCTCTTCTCCTCTTCTCGTCTGCGTGTGGTCTCGCTTTAGCCACCTGTCTCAATTACTGTTAGATTGCCTGCTATACTAGACTCACGTATAATTGAAATTGGTTTCACATACTACTTGAACCAACACAAAACAGTGAGTCCCCCCCCCCTTTCCAAGACTCCAGAATTAATTTTGCTATCATTGAGGCCTGTCTTATTGAGATCCCCAAACTGATTATGAATAAAAAAAAAACTTAAGTTATCTGCTAGACAAAGTGATGTTAGCTGGAAGGGTTCAGAATGAGAAACAAGATGATGGAAAATAGTAATCAAGATTTTCAAAGGACTTCAAAGTAAAAAGGGGCATTTCAGAGAGGATTCACTGTACTAAAATTCAAGTTCTGCTATTCATTTCAACCTAGCTTGATTCATATGTATATGATATACAATACTCTTCTTCCTCAGCTGAATCCAGTCTATCCAGGTACAGCTGCTTTGATTGAGCTGTACCAGCTGTGACTTAAAAATATGACAAATCAACATGTTATAGAAAAACTACTCGTGCAGTCCAGCATCAAAACCAGGCAGTTGATAAGGCTGAGGTGGGAGTTAGCATGCAAACCCTAACCCTAATAAACCATCCCTGTTTTGTTTTTTTTACACTTCAGTGTATTTACTTTTTTGGGGGGGGCGGGGGGGGGGGGGGGGGGGGGGGGGGTGTTGACAGGGCAGCCAATAATGGCAGCTGATTCCCTCACAATGTGCCGGACAAAGATTCCAATCAGCTATGTCCTGCCTGTGCCAGCTTTTATTGCGCTGCTCACTGTGTTTAACTCTTTTTCTTTTCTTTTTTTTCAAACTCTGTTGTCCTGAGTCAGCCTCCTGTGCAATTACTACCCAAATACAAGTCATCTGTCATTTTGCCACGAGGATTGTCAGAGATGTCTAGAATACTTCATAATGAATTATTATGTTGTCCTTCAAAGAAGTCTGACCTTGTGTATTGTGCTGCCTGTAAATAGTTCTGTTCAGGCATGTCATGGTGTCTATGTGGATTGTGGATTATAACTCGGTTTAAGTGTGTCGTCTTCTCTTCACGGAGGGCCAGACAGAGTTAGTTAGCAGGCAGGAAATGAGTCAAGTTCCTGCTGTAGTGAGGATGATGTTCAGAGGAAATGACCATAGATGACCAACTGAAGAAGAGTGATGACTGAATCTGGGAGCATGTGTACGTGTTTGTGATCTGATTTCTAACCATGTATGGCCAAATGGAATCTTTGGTGTCACAGAAATACAGAATAATTTCATGAAACAAGAGCACTCTGACTCACAGCCTGAAGTTCAGAGTTACTCATTAAAGTTCCTGAGATATATGTGATGCACACAAGAACCATTAAAACATCTGAGAATAAAATGGGTTCTGCTGCTGTGGGGAATAATCAAGCTTACCTGCATTTCTCCAAGGATTTTTTTTCTCGGATTATTGTTTATCAATGCACAGGTGTTGCAAAATGAAATGCTGCACTGTTTGTGCTGTGATGAGGTCTTTACTCACTAGCATCTTTATAGGCTGTTTTCTGCTAAATAAAAATCATATTGTATAAGAACTGTTAAAACCTTTTCATTTGCTCAAATGCAACATTGTGTTCCCGACAGAGCTTTGAATTTTGTTCCACTTCAAGGTACACAGTTTCTTTTGCCCCCATTGTTTTCGGGTTTTCCTGTGCCTACTTCTTACATTGTGTCCACCAGCCGCCATGCAGGTGGGCAGCATTAGAGAGCCGAAGGAGGAATGTTGATCAGACGAGATATGGTTGTGGGTCTGGGTGCAAGCACCAGTGTGTGAGTCTGTGGATGTTTGTGTTATTTCTAATGTGTGGCGGATCATTTGGTCGGCTGCTTTAAAACAAAGGGCTCTGGTCCAGTTTACTCCCATGGGGAGGCTACCTTTGACCAAGAGAAGGAGAGAGAGAGAGAGAGAGAGCGAGAGAGAGAGGGAGAGTGGAAGCACGTAGCTTGTTTGGTTCTCGAACACTCACTCCTCCACACTGCTTTATGTGAGGGTCAAAGTAGTTAACTAGTGGCAGGCGTTCAGATGGGTTTGCTCTGACTTCAAACAGAGCACATTATGGCCGTGCGCACTCACAGGATATTGCACTGTAAGACCACTGAACATGGTCGGGTTAGAGAGAGGAGGCTTTGTATCAAGCCCATTAGAGCCCTAAACCGATACTAATGAAGCTGTTTCCTGTACAAACGGAGCGGCTCAGGGGAAACGGGCTCTAGCCTTTAATAAGACCCTCTCCAATCCCAGTTAAGATCCTAGCATCTTTTATCTGGGCACTGAGTGGGTTACCACTGGTTCTAAGCAGAACCTCCGCTTGGAAAAGTTAATTACGCATGATTAATGGAGCGTTTTCCTTCCAATGATATCTATGACAGCACAAAGCTGTCGTAAGGCTTGTCAGGCCCAATTCGAGCTGAATAAGTATTTATGTGATCGCATGTGATGGGCCTCCTCTCACCAGCACCAGCCCTCATCAATCAAGCCCTACTGCTCGCAGTAGTGGGAAATTGGTCTATCAGTGCGGCTGCCTCCACCCCCCCCCCCCCTTCCCCACTGCCACCGCCACCACTGCCACCTCCCTCCCTCCCCATTCAATCAGGCCCGAGGCTACAATGCTTCTTTAGCTCTTACTTCTGACCAACGCAGGGGTCACGGGGGGGGGAGAGTGGGAGCCAGAGCCGAGCCCATCCATTACAGCTCTTGTTTCTCTCGGTGGCAGCCGGACGACGGGATTCTATTAAGAGCTCCGTCTATTCAGCACTGAGATTACACCAGGGCCCTCTCTCTGAGCACACCTCACCACCAACCCCCAAGCCCTCACCAAAACCCTATACCCACCCTAGGGGCCTTATAGCCCCCCCACCAACACCACCGGCAGCCCACCGCAGCTTGGTAGTCCTTCCCCTCCCTTCCTTTTTTACACTTGCCACTGGTCGTGTTTTTTTTTTTGTTTTTTTCTTTTCAGGAGCCAGTGTGACAATAATCATTGAGAGAACAAGAAAGAGTGAATGAGACAGACGTACAGACAGTGGGAAAAGCCGAGAGCAAAATGAGAGCAGACACTTTGACCTGAAACCTTTTTCGTGGGGTTTGTTGTGGACACATTAACTGTCTGCCTTTCTGGACAGCTTTTGGCCTCGAAGCACTGCCACACACATTCTTGCTCACAGGGATTTAATGCTTACAAACACACTGTCCAAGCCACAAGTGTACCCTCTCTCTCTCTCTCTCTCTCTCCCTCTATAGCAGAAGACATACAGCCACACCTGGCTTAAAGACCAGGGCGCTCACCACCACAGTATAAACACACTTAGATGGGGTAACATCACAAACACTGCTGCAGTAACGTCGTAAACACCCGCCATCATCGGCTCATTCCCCCCCCGCTCCTCCTAAGTATAAGAAGCTCATTTGTCTCCTGCCAGCATGAAGAGACTCTTCATTTACTTAATATGTGTTAGCACTTGAGAGAGCGAACGAGAGAGAAGTGCTGGTGGGGTCGCGGCCCCTGCTTGGATGGATGGGGGTCTTCCCGTCAAGGAGAAGGAGAGAGACAGCACTCCTGTCAAACAAACAGGAATTTAATACAGTGTCTTCTGTCGGGCTGTCCACAGTGTGTACATACTCTCTCAGGTTTGATATGAATAAGACCCTCTGTCTTATAAACAAGTGGAGCTTAAGGTGTTCATCAGGGATAGAGAGTTGAGGGTGTGAAGACGGTGGAACATTTTCTCCTTCGATGAGAGCCTACTGAGAAGATGACGGAGGAGAGGAAAGGAGAGAGGGAGGAAAAATAGAAAAAGAAGGTGGAGATGAGATTAGAAGCACCCAGAGGATGAAGTTAAAGAGAAGAAGAAGAAAAAAGGAAAGAAAGAGAGGCAGATGCTTGTCCCCGGAGATGGCGGAGGGCATCCAGGGTGGGGCTGTGTGAGGTTTACTCTCCCAGTGTTTTGCTGCATGGTTTGGGGTTGGCAGCCACCGTGCGGGTTAACAGGATCGGAATGCTTCTTCAGGGGGCAGCGTAATCAGCACCAACTTCCTCTGATTCAGAAAGCACAGGCCTCGCTCTCCAGCCTCTTTTGTTTCAGCCGGACTCTGCTGACAGCGCGAAGGAAGCAGCCATCTGACAGGCAGGGGAGATGTTAAATGTGTATAAACAGCATATCCAGGGAGAGAGAAAGAGAGAGAAAACGGACAAACTTCGGTGCGACTAATGTGTCCGTGCATCGATGTCCGTTTGGGCCACATGTGCGCGCACAGATGTGCACACTTGTTTGTGTGCCACGGTGATGTTTTGCACCCGCAGTGCTGGCCTCTCCCAGTGGAAAGCATGCAAAGATGTTGTCTGCGGGATACTCAGCACACAAGCTTCCGTGCTCTGTCGGGCCAGTCATCTCTAGCTTTTGTCTTTGTTAAATGTTGCGTGACAATGACATTTTACAAAGTGCCATCTAGATAAAGAAGTGGATTGAGAGAGGAGGGAGGAGGGGGGGCTTGGATAAAAATGGTGGTCTGGTCATAGTTCAGCAGCCCTTCATCACTGCTGCAGCCCCAGATATATCCCCTCTCTGTCTCTGCAGCACTCACACACACACACACACCTTCATCACTTTGTCTCTCTCTCACCCCCATAAACTCATACACACCTCATACGCACACAAACACACCTTCATTCCACCGCCCCAGCTCTAGATCCTCAATCGATCCTCACAGCACCCCCCCACCAGCAGACACCTGCAGGTGATTGATCCCCAAATCAGTCCCTCACAAACCCAGTGCCGTAAAAACCATAACAACTCATCATAAAAGCTGATTTATCTTCACCTAGCCCAGGGCCTCACAGTTGGAATATTAACCCAAAAGTGTATGACACCAGAATGATTGGTTTGGAATTGAATAAACCTTGGGAGTATTGACGCACATATCTGATGGCTCATATCAAGTCTGACTGCTGAAATGTGCCCAAGTGAGATTGCATTGTCTGAGGATAGAGCCTTTTGCAGATCTCCACACATACACAAATGCATGGAGAACTTTAGATGGAATACTTGATGTGTTCTTCTCTGTAACTTCCTGTATGCAACGGGGGGAATGAGGAATAACTTCTTTACCATTAAAGCACCTTGAAATGTATTTTACCCGATTAATTATCCTACATGCTCTTTTTAAAAACCAAAATGTGAGAACTTTTACATGTATGAGTGATCAGGGTTCATACAATGGAAAAATCCAAAACAGAGTGACTGGCTACATCAGTTGGGTTATTATTTGATGTTATTTTGCACAAATATGTCCTAAAATTGAATCTGGGATTTTTGCATTGTGATACAGGTTATATCAGTGGAAAATGTCCTCACATTTGGAAATTTACTGACAACACTTTTCCTTTATTTCACCTTTAAGTCTAGCATGCACAACTAGTGTAGAATAAATGACCAAAGGGTAAATACATTTTATTTAGAGTTTAATATATCACATAGCTCATAAAGTGTTAACAAATCATCTACTATATGACCATGAATCTATCAAAAAAGTCCCCGTTGTAAAGACATTTTTGTTTTGTTGTTGTGTTTTATTTGTTTTCCTGTGTGTCCATGCACGTGTGTGTTCCTGTATAGGAAACAGTGCCCAAACCACATTTTAATGAGAGCGTTGGTCTGAAAGCCAGAAGCACGGCGCACTGGCAGCGGCATCGGCATGTGCCCTGTACTCAGCAGAGCAACACGCTCCTGGTTTAAATATAATCCCAGCCTAACTCAGGGGCCTCTTTGATGCTACTGAAAGCCAGTGAAGCCTTTAATGGGAGCCACTCCGTGTCCTTGTGTTATGTGTGAGCCGCTTGCCTTCTGCTTCTTTTTTTAGGGCTGTTGCAACTGATTTGTTGTTTTTCGAGGTAATTTGGACTTTAATCATGCCCACATACACCGAGCTAACCTGTGCCGAACAAATAGTGTTGAACTCCATTTGTCTGTGCGTGTGTGTGTGTGTGTGTGTGTGTGTGTGTGTGTGTGTGTGTGTGTGTGTGTGTGTGTGTGTGTGTGTGTGTGTGTGTGACTGGTCAGGATTTCCTTTTTTAACACGATGGACATACTGAACACACTTCCACAATCTGTTTACACTTTGCACTTACTGAACCTTTCTCACTTACTCACATTGCAGAATTGACCAGGTGTAAATTTTGCTAAAGAAACACCCATAACTACTTTTCATGCTTTAGATTTTATCAACTGAGTTAAAACATGAAGGGCTTTTTTTAATTAGATAAACACTTATTAAAATTAAATGCAGAATAGGATTAGCAGTTGTGCTCATTCTTTTGTCCAAGAAGTAAAATCATTGGTGTCATAAGGTAAGATGTAGATGTAACACTAAAAGGAAGGGCAAAGACTATATTTTCTTAATGTCAAATTAGCATGCAAACAACTCTTCTATGTTCTCATTCTTTCAAAATATCATATCTGTTTCCCTTCAGTTAAGATTCTCTTTCCATGCTGGCTTCAGGATATGTTCTACCTGACATGGCAGCATTCTCTCTGATAACACTGAACAAGTCTTCCGTCTGTCTGATATCCGCCAACATTAAAATATTAGCCTTCCAATTGGACACAGTACATGAAAAGCAGATTGGCGTGATGCCGGGCAGAGCGCTGACTTTAAACGTGAGAAGAGAGCTCAATAAAGGTAATGAATGTGTGATCCTTGAACATCTGAAGTGCCGTGTTCGGTTCCTCCCGTACATAAAAAAGCTCTTTTAAAGATGATATCTATGAGCATTTTAGAGCCGATTTGTTCGCCCTGCGGCCACTGGCAACATGCTCTAATTACCCCCCCCCCCCCCCCCCCCCCCCCCCCCCCCCCCCGCCAACCCCCCTCCCTGCTCACTTTCTGCGCTGAGCTGGAGTGGGCTAGAAAGGGTTGTTTAAGTTTCCAGCCTGTCCCATGTGTATAGGAGCTGTGTGCCCGCTGAATTTATGCTTGGAAAACGTGACTCTTGACCCCTGTGCAGCTTTATCGCACCCCGTGGCCCACATACAGTGTGACCCTGTATGCAGTGGCTCTGCAGAGGAAGTGTCTGCAATTACTACAGCCTGTACTACTTTCTGTACATCATTGCCACCCCCATGCTCACCTACCTGGTTCCAGCCCTTGGTCAAATACTGTCAGCACAAGAAACAATATGTAATTAAAAAAAATGTAACCATTATATATCACATTTATTTCAATGAAAGATCCATGATTTTCATGTATGTTTGTGTTTTTTTAAGCAAATTCTCCGGCTAACAAACACAAGGAGTATTGTGTGTTGTTGTGGGGATACCATTAGCCTAACTGTATCATTTAATGTTCTACCACTAGTGTAATCTTGTTACTCATACTCTTTATTGGTCTGCAGCTCAGGTAAAAATGCTTTTAAATGGTCAAAATGAAAACAATACCTTTTATAGAAACCTGCCTTACACCTCCTTCTGAAGAGGAGCTCATTAGCCTACTTGTCATCCCTATCAGTCCTGTGATCACCACTTTGTTCAAATATTGTCTTGTGTCTATAAAACTAGTTAAACAAAACATGTCTTTCCTTTTCGATACAAATGAAACCATGTCCCTAAACTGGAAGGACTTTTAACAAAAACAATTATTGTTGTTAAGATGAATCAAGTAAGGGATTTGTTAATATATCCATGTATGCAGTGCTGTTACCTGTCCGAGCAACAAGCTGTCAAAGACAATCACAGTGAGGGCCCACAGAAAACGAGCGGGTGCTAATTCAGCAAACAAGCCGGGCCTGCTCCTCACAGGCCCCAGCATTTGTCAAGAAATCATCCCTCTCTCTTTCTTTCTCTGTCGGAATGCCTGGCTGACCCCCGGCAAATGAAAATAATCCAAAGTAATTAGAAGTGAGCCGCTCTGGTCCTGAGAGCCCCCGGGCGGAGGGGTAAACATGGCGGAGGGGCCGGGAGGGGCCAGCCTGTGGAAGAAGAGGGGATAGAGGTGGAGGTGGAGAGGGGGGTGGGGGTTGGCGCTGACCTTGTCCACATAAAGCAGTGATTTATGAAGTGCAGGGCACAGCAGCAGGGCTTCTGTCTTCTCCCGCACAACCAAATTACTGAGGTGGAGATTAACACGCCGCTCGCAACGGGCCTACTTCCAGAGCTGGGGAAATTTTGTATTTACATTTTCCCCTTTCATTTCCGCTGCTCTGTTTTAATGCTAATTGGACTATGGACACCAGGTCTATCCTTTAGTATAAGGACTTAAAGTTGCACACAGGCAATTAATTGTGCACTAATCTTGGCCGATGGTTGCCTTAATCAAAGTAAAAAGTTGCAGAGTGTTGTGCAAACTGCAGGATAACCGGTCGTTTGAGCTTTGAATGAGGTTTTACAACTTGATTGAATCGGCCCACATTTAGGCAAAATAAAATACGCAGGGGGGCCGTGTGTATACAGAGGCATGATGGAGACTTAATGCAGCTTTTCGCCGGTGTCAATGGGCGGTCTCGCAGTGAATGGTGGAACTATTTTATGTGGGTTTGGCTGCGATATTTTCTTTCTCTCCTCTACTTTTTTTTTTTTCTTTGCTTTTCGCTCTCCTGGAGGATGTGCTGGAATGCAGCGCACAGGCCGACACACTGTTTCCATGTGGCCCCTCGGATGCAGCAGCACAGAGGCTCGCTCTGGCTCTGCAGCGCGCGCGGACTGCTGGAGTCAGTTTGCAACCCACGCGGGAATCCCCCCCTCTTCTCCGGCCGGTCCCATATGACTTCATGTGGCTGTAGATGGAGCTGCAAAATCCAAATCTCTTTTTGTTTTTACACCACAATATTAATACTGCAAAGATAGTCAAAAGATAAAAAAAAAAAAAAAAAGAGTGAACCAGTGTTACAGCCGTGAAGCTGAACCTCAAGTAAAATATGAAGCTTTTTGATCATAAAAATTCTCTACTTTCATTTGTGCATTGCTTTTTGCGTGACTTCACTCCTTAAACAAACAAGAAAGCCGCAAGCAAAATAAGCATGGGCCCATTTAAGCAATTTATCCTCCTTTCAAGAATTTCACAGCGCTTTAAAGCCTCGGCACTCCACATTATACGCGCATGCTGTATGTTTTAAGAGCCCCTTTAAATAAGTATGAAATGCTGTGTGCCATGATATAGTCGAACTAACATACCCCGAAGCCTGCGAGTGTTTGGTTTGTAATTTGTTGATAAACAGCTTTTCCACACCGCTATTTATGCGGCAATGTCCAAATCATTCTGACAAAGGCATGGCATAATTCAGATAAAACACATCTTTTTCATCTCAGCACATCACAATGTGTTTACGGTGGATTGGGGTGGGGGGGGGGGATGAATAAAAAAATAGATCTGTAGCCTACCTTGCAAATCACTCTCGTGGCTTATTAACAAATGAACAAGTGTTTTATATTCAGCCCCATCGGTCTTTTTTTTAGTACATTTATGTGCGCTCGTTCAGGTGATTATATATTCAAAGTCATACAGCTGAATCTTTCATGTCTCCATCTCGCAATTTGACGCCTTACTGTGGAGGTTTTGTGCCGCAATTCACACAGACGAGAAAGAAATGACCCCCAATCGTACAATAAGTCACAAAGCTGGCTGATCGAGCAGACTGTTACAGAGGGAGATGTAAGCTGCAGAGCTTTCAACATGAACTTAATGAAATTAATAAAGGCCCGCACGTGATCCCTATAAAGAAGTTCGATTCTTGTCTTCTTCTTTTTCTTTTTTTTTGTGGCTGTAGGGGTCAGTTTACTCACCATCCTGGCAAAATGAGACCCTCAAAGCATTTAGAAAACTGCATCTGATACAATTTGTAGGGATAACAGTGTTATCTGCTAACATTGTAAACGTTGAATTTAGTCCACGTTTGAGTCCTGAAGATTTTTTTTCACTTGCTCAAAGTTTTCAAATGTAATGTATGTAATTTTATTCAGTTATGTAATTCATGCTCAAATGTCCACCACTATTTAATCATTTAGTTATCTGAAATGTTCAGAGATGTCTCAAAAGTTCAGTCCAGAAGAGCGCGCCCTCTCCTGACAGGGGAAAGTACTACATACTCTCCTCACTTTGCCAGCTTAAGAGGGTCCTGTTACTGTTAACCCAATTCACCCCTGGTGATACCACAAACCCCGCGTGTTTATCCTCCTCTTTTCAGACATTTCCTCCTCTTCAGAAAAGAGCTCTGGCCCCTCTCTCTATCAGGATCCTCGATCAGAGCCGGAGAGGCCGCGAAGCAATCACTTTCCCAGATTACTAGTATTTAATACACAATGCATCATAAAACAAATCCCTCATCCTGACAGGAAGAAAATAGAACAGCTCATTCGACTTGAGCTTTCCCAATTTATGGCTAAATTAAAAAGGCTTCCAACAATGGACAAGTCGAGGGGAGGCAGGAAATCAATGACCGGGCGGACCGGGGTCCCTCCTCGGTTCTCAAGGAGCGCGAGACGATGGGAATCGGTGGCGGGGTCCTGCCTTATTTACACATGATTTTTCCTGTCCTTCCTGCACATTTGCTCCGCGATTTCGTCAAACAATAGGCATTATCTGGAATGGAAGGTCAATGTCACAGCGCGAGGCGTTATCCATCATCATCTGCTCTCATCAGCCAAAGCCCTGTCCTCTGCAGCTTTATGAGCTGCCTAATAAACTGCGCTGTCCGACTATCAGGACGTTTCTTTATTATTCTATACCCGTGTCTATTTTATTCAAAGCATTAGGTTCGGATTTAAACTCCCAAGAAATAAAAACTAATCAACATGGGGGGGGGGGGGGGGGGTTCTATTCCTTAACGCTGTGGGAAGCAGGTGCACAATGGCAAGAGTGGTGGACAAAGTGCATACTCAGGATTTTAAACTTGTGTGTCTGAAGATGAAATGCTCTTTCTCTCAGATTGAAACTAATTTTATAAAAAAAATAAATGCGCACTGCTGATTTTGTGCATGTGTGAGCTGATGAGCAGAGAGATTTTGGAAGGAGAGCGCACAACTCACACCGTGCAGCATTTTTTTTTAAGTCAGAGAGTAGCAGGTGATTAGGTCAGTGTTTCCCAAATTGTTGTTTAGGGACTTTCAATGGTCCTGGTGGAGTTTCTTAGAGGTCCCCTGGAGGAACACTTAGTTGATACATGCCTGCACAGATAGAGCAAGGTTTTTTGTTTTTTACTTAAGTTCTTACTTTTCTTTGTGTTGTTATATCGCATCTTTGCGTCTTCAGACAAATTAAATGTAAACCTTAAGGTGAACAAGAGAAAAAAACGGCTTTATTATTCGTGTTAATAACGTCATAAAACGCTCCATGAACTATTGCGGCGTGTTGTGAGAAGTTGAGGGACACGTGGATAATAGCACGCGCTTTGATGCTTATGTGGCTTCATTAAAGTGTGCTGCCTAGTTCATCCCTTTAGAAGCCCCATCCCGACCTCTCCCTGACCCCGCTCACCCTCTCCAACCCCGGGCCCCTGTCACTTTAAAATTTACTGCGGAGAGGAGTCGCTTCCGACCGGGGGACAGGGGCAAGGACAGTCCCGTGCTCTGTGCGCCAGGGATGTACGCGATGGATCCCTGTGTATGAGACAATGCGTAAAAAGAGAAACGAGTCCAGGACGCGTTTAAAGTAGGGGGCGATGCTTGAAGCCAACCCCCCTCTGAATCTCTCCCTGCTATCATCTAGACGACACATCCCGAGTGGCTGAGGAGGGGGGGAGAGGAAGAGAAAAATGAAAAGTTGAATGGCTACCACAGGACACCTGGGTGCGTCAGGACAGGAGGGGTGACAAGAGAGGAGCGGACGAGCACAGCGAAGCGCACACACTGAAAAGTTGAGAGCAAGTTGATGTTCCGGAGGTGATTTAGTTCCCAGTAGCGATGTCTGGGAGACAGTGAGAGGACATCTACAGAGTCAGCGGTGTCTGTGAGATCATATAGCGGGAGAGGATCTACTTCTTTTTTTTTTTTTTTTTTTTTTTTTTTTTTAAACCGAGCGCGCGGCGTCTGAGGGACAGTCGCTCCGGAGAGAAGTCGACTCGTCCAGCGGCTTCGAGACCCGAAGAGACACCGGCACCGAAAACAACAACAGAACACTGGTTCGTTTTAATGCCAAAATCTGGAAAGCGAGCATTAGACTTTTTGTGTTGTTCTTTATTTTTATATTGTCGAGTTTTATCGATCACATTTTTTATATAAAACCAGAGTTTTTATCACTTCTCCTCGGTGCTAAAAACGCACTTCTTATTCTGAGAGGTTAATCTGCCGCATGCCGGTGTTTTAACGGTAAGAAATGAAGAAAACTTTACAGATAAACACCAACGTTTGTTTTGCTGAAGTGTTTGTACGGAGAAAATAATCATCCCATTGTTCAGTTCGTTGTAAACTAAGTTTGAAGACTAAAATCCATGAAAGGCGGTAGAGTACTTTTGCAGGGTGAATGTGTAGATGCAGTGTTACTCCAGACAAAGGGCTTTATGCAAACTAAATATTTATTCAGTGGCCGCTCATACAATAGCAGAAAGACACATTTGTGACCCCGAGAGAGAAAGAGAGAGAGTCCGCTTTGCATCGCAACAATCGTCTCCGGCTTCATAATTCTTATCGCTCGCGGTTTCCTGCAATTGATTTGTTTCCCAGTAAAGTTTACTGCTGCAGCATAATAAATATTAACACGTTACAACAACGTTACAGCGCTTACTGTTCGTTTGGGGGGGAAAGTGTATAAATGTTTGGTACAAGCCATACAAGTTCAACGTTTTTAATTTGCATAATAATTCTCTTCATTGTTTTTATTGTCATTTTCTTCTTCAGATGTGGACGAGCGGTGATTATTTATGGGATATAGTCAAACACTTTGTTTTTAATTTAATTTAAGGTTTAACTTCTTTTTTTTTCGTTTTTTTATTTATTTATTTGTGATTGCAATTTAAAAACCAAACTAGAAAAATCGATGCATTTTTTTTTTCGATGAACATACATTTACAAAAACGAATTCAAACCTGAGTTGAATTCTATTTTAATCGAGCTTAATTTGGCAACGAGTTTTATTCATTTATTTATTTATTTAGAGAAAAAAATGTTTTTTTCTGTCCATATATGTTGATAATATATCAATGTTTATTTCATTTTTTTAATTACATTATCCAATTTATTTATGTCTAAACAAATTGACTTTATTTTGAAATACACTGAATCATTTTACTGACAATTCAATATAATTTACGTTTTACTTGTAATGGAAATCACATCATTTAATGAAAGCCCCCTCATGGGAAAAACTATACAGTATATAGCCTGTATAATATTTTTTATTGCGTTTGTTGTTTTTATTTTATGTTATATTAAGTTACAGGAGTCTTCTACAAATATTGTTTGAAAAAATAAGGAAACAAAATGCTCAAAATATTTTTTAGATAAAAGAAAATTTGGAGGACATACATTTTGCTTATACTCCACCCAAATTGTGTGTGTGTGTGTGTGTGTGTGTGTGTGTGTGTGTGTTTGTTTGTGTGAGTGTGCTCGCCTGTGTGTCTGTTTGTGTGTTTTTTTGTGTGTAATGCACCATAGACCAGCTCCTGACATGTGGGAGGTATGTGGTTAGTCAGTGTTTGGACACAGTAACCTGGACTGATGCTGATCAAAGTCTGATCTCTCTCTCTCTCTCTCTCTCTCTCTCTCTCTCTCTCTCTCTCTCTCTCTCTCTCTCTCTCTCTCTCTCTCCCCTCCTTGCAGATCTTGGACGGGTCAGGCCATGTAAAATTCTGTGTGGATGCCAGCAAGCCAGATATCGGGAGCTGGCTGAAGTACATCCAGTTTGCCCCTGCGGCCAAGCAGCACAACCTGACAGCGTGCCAGATAGATGATCAGGTACGTGGAGACACTCGCAGACCACCTGGCAGAAAACAACCTCCACAAAATACAAGACGAATATGATCTGAAGACAAGAAAAAAAAAAAAACAGGGACAGAGAGAGAAAACATGTGCATGACTTGATTTTGAACTCCCACACGATGATGTATCTAAATCTGGCTGTCTGGATCAAGTGGAACTGAGAGTCATTCAGATCTGTTAAAAAGCTTTTGTTAATGCCAGAAGTCTTCCCCGTATTTTAAGATGTCTGTCCTGTCTATGTGCTGTGGTGTTAAAAGGTGTTATAGTGATCCAAGTCAGATAGTCCCATGAGCGGCTGGCCCACCCTGCCTTTATTTCACACACACATACAAACACATATCTCCTCCTGCAGAGCCTCCTTGCTATCTGTGTGGGGTTTTCTTTCCATAATTGTGCTCCGGCTTCTGCCGTGCGAGGACCACAGGGCAGGATCAGAGGCGGCCCGCCAAGATGATAGTTCCGCACACTTCCCGGTCACGCTTGCGATATAAACTCTTAGATATGCCAGGAATGTCACAGACCTTTTGCTGCTCACCTGGCTGTGCAGAGAGGTGCGTGTGTGCACACATGGGGGCCCGTTCACCTCAGTAATCCAAGCGCCCTCTCACACAGACGCATGCAGCAGAGCAGGCAGACAACAGGCTCAACTTTATTTGACATGTGTATGGAGAATACCATGGCTTGACCCAAATAAAAAAACATAATCCGGCCTGCATGTTTGTCATCACTTCTCACTGGTGGTCCATCCAGATTACTTGTTGAGTGTCTCCCTTTGAAATAACAGCTAAAAAAAAAACTATTGAATTACAGTAGCAGCCATGTAACTCTACATGCTCATGCTAATTAAGGTTGCATTTACTTTTGTTGGACCTGATATTATTTGGAAATGTTGAAAGTTACAAATTCAGAGATGCTCAGATCTCCTGCTCTGACTTTAGCTAAATCTCACACGTCTTGCACTAAGCAACAGGCCTGTGAAGAGAGAGGCAGATAGCCAGTGCTCTTTTCATGAACCCTAATAGGAAAGCAGAAGAAGAGTCTTTCCATAAGTGCTTCTTTCCCTCTCTCTTTTAAAAGACACACAGAGACAAGCAGGCAAAGGGAGAGCTTCCCCCGAGCTGCCCTCTTCACGAGGTGTGACTTGCTGTCAACACTGTGGTTCTGCTCGGGTTGCTGTGTAAGGCTCCGACAGGTCACGGACATGGCTATGATGAGGCGATTGTTAAGTATTACACACTGTCACAACAGAGCACAATGTGCCGTCTTTAAGCCTTCCGGCCAACATTGGTGTTTTTGAAAACACACTGGAGTGTCCCACAATGCCTGTCTGTAGGTGGAAAATGAATGGACTAAAGAGGGTGGTCTTGTAAAGCTGCTGTCAGTTTCTGGGAGTGTGTGTGTGTGTGTGGGAGTGTGTGTGTGTGTGTTTGTGTGTGTGTGTGTGTGCAAAATTATGAGCGCTGTTTATCTCCATGTGTGCACAGGCTTTTATGTGCAATGACTTGTTGTGAGCGTGTGAAGTGTTTCATTATGTGTTTGGAGTGTGTGCACACACCTGTAACTGCCTGTGTTTCTACATGTATGCATGTGTGAGCTTTAGTGGGTCGGTGTGTGTGTGTGTGTGTGTGTGTGTGTGTGTGTGTGAGAGTGTATGGCGTGCATGCGTGGGTGGATGTATGCCTGTGTGTGTGTGTGTGTGTGTGTTTCTGTGTCTGTGTGTGCATGCTCTGCAGGACTGTGAATTGTTCATTGCGGTTCAGATGGCTCCCCATGCTCCTCATTGCGAGCTGGAAATGTTCAAACACACACTACCTGATTCCAGCAGGTTTTTACAGCCACAGAGAAGTGCTGAGTCTAAACCCAGCCTGAAACCACACATTACACACACTTGCCGCACAACGTGTAGCATCACCAGGTTTTCTCAGAAGGGCCTGACCAAGCTAAAAAAAAAAAAAAGGGCTTACATACCCTTTGCTTGGCTGAATCTTCCCTCAGAACCGAATTTAAACTGATCCCATCAGAGATGACTTTGTTGCATGATTTATTTCAGGACAATGTCGTATGACAGCAATTTCCAGGTGTGTCAGTCGTTATTTGGGCCCTGCTTCTTTTCAAACACCAATTTATTCCTGCCAGTGTGAGAGTTAAACCGGCCTCCGTGCTCTTATTTCTGACCCAGTTCTGTTTATCATAAAACTTTATGAGCAATCTCAGGAGGGTGAGGGAGTTTAGAGGAGAATAAATGTGTGAGGAGAGAGAGAGAGAGAGAGAGAGAGAGAGAAAGCCTGTTTTGTCTTACTGATGAAATTAATCCCACTTCTCCTTTTTTCCTCTCTGTTTCTCTATTGCCATGCATTTGTTTCTAGTCAGCCCTTCTACATTGGCATGAAAGATGAATGATCAAGCACCTAGCAAGGAAAAATCAAGCCTTGTTTGTCACACAGTCTTTAAAGGAGTCGCTACTAAAAATGTTTATAATGTTAGAATCAATCATCTGTATACTTCTCACACACCTGGTATTTAAAATGAGCTACTTTCTTCACAAATTCAATAAAGTTACGTGAAGAAATATGTTTAAAAAGGTGACTTAAATGGCTCCAAAACATTGTGTCACTGTTCAAATTTCACTAGCGCAAGGTTATTCTAAAATTAGGCGCATGTATTTAAACTAAACTAAACAAGAGTAGCCTTTATTTCTATGACCTTTCAGTTTCTTTTTACTGCTTTATATATTTGACACTGCAAAGTGGAGAGCGACAGGAAGGAACCGAGAGGAAGGAGATGGCAGGTGTTCAGTTTGTGACTCACACTTCATTCTGCACTTCATGCAACATGCTGTAACCTGTACATTTCAAATGTGTCCTTTAAAATAAAACTGTAGAAATAAAAGTGTGTTCAAATGCAGGCATTTGCTATGGGCACCACAATGGATTATCTTTGCCTGATGTCCTCGTGCACTGTGCCTCACAGCCTGAGCGCTATACTCGGGTGGATCCTTTCCCGATCAGCATGTTTTGTCGTTCAGATAATTGGGGCAATTAGCGACTGAAAACCCTCAACTGCGCTCCTCACTCGGCTGATTCGACTGAAAGCAAAATGGATTAAAAGTGTAATTAACATCATCCCAACGAGGCCCTGAAGAGTCTTTCATAAGACAGTGCAGACGGATATGAGTGTTAATCTCATCCGCTCTATTGATTCTCGCTCAGTATTGAGTGGGATGAAGTGGCCGAGGGGCATATTAGCAAAACACTGACAGTCATTCACTGTGTAAATACACGATGGGGGGAAAGCATGAAGGGATTGTAACTCACTGAGATAACAGATGGAAGCGTTTTGCAGTTACTAAAAAAAATGCTTAGGAATTAATTTTAAAAAGAGTTCAGATTTTTTTTTTAAACTTGACAAAACTTTGTGTATTTTTGGATAGAATCAATGAAAACAGAGAGGTTTTTTTTTTATAAGCTTCTAAGACAATGCTGTAATATTTGTTGTGTTTCAGTGTAAAGCTTGATTGCGGCTCTGGTGCATCTTTCTTTTCCATCATTTTTGAGGCGTTAAAGTGGCCTGAAGGTTTTTGCTAAAGAGCACAGCCAAGAGTGAGAGAGTACACTGTGGCCGGACGGAGCGAGCCAAAGACATACCTGTCCAATGAGCTCTGTGTGAGCGAGGAGCCGGCCAACAGGGTGTGACCGGGGGAAAATGTGACTGTGTTTACAATACTAATGACTAATGGTGTCAAGGTAACAAGGTAGTCCGATTATGTAGCCGCTTATCCTCTTATGGTTGGGACCTTTGACAGAGAGGGAGAGAAAGAGAGGTCAATAGGAGCGCCATAAATTAAAAGGCAATAAAGACAGATTACATTAAATATTAAAATGATTATGATTAAATGGCAAATCATAGACTGCAAAATGAAGTTTCTCTTTCTTCTGCTACATCCTGTGCAGAGCAGACCAAAACATCTGCATTTATTAAAAGCTGGACACAAAAATCTCAAGTCTATGTCTTAAAAATAAACAGTTTTGTTTGCAGTTAGAACAAGAAACAGCCTTGATGCTTAGGGGAATGGCTTTCTCAGTGTGAACTCAGACACCCTTGCTATCTTATCTACAGACTAACATGTTATTTTAAGCCACTGTTACACTGGGGGGGGGGGGGGGTGATGTTGGTTAGTGTGCGAGTGTGTGTTTGTCATGCTCAGGGTGACCAATCTAACCCTGTGTGTGTGCTGCCACGCAGTGAGTCTCTGTTTTTTTTTTTTGTTTGTTTGTCTGTGTGTGTTTTCACTGTTTATCTGCGGTGGCCCTGTGGGGGGAAGAGGTGGAGCTTTTGGGGGAATTCCCCTTTTATTGGTAAGCACCCTCCTGTGCCTGCTTGTGTGTGCACTTATGATACCCCCCCCCCCCCCTCCCCTTAAACACAACTACTACTGCAGCAATTACAGAGAGCCAGGGCTACAGAAATGTTTATTGATCCCTGAAAGAGGGGGTCAACGGTCAGGCACAGGGCAAAGTGGATCTCTGCTGCGATAGTTTGAAAGACTCACCTGCTTTCCCCGCTTCCTCAATATGTTGTCCTTAATTATCTCTTGTTAGCAGTAAAACGTACTAAAATTACAGACTCATAGCTGCACTTCACCATGAACTTGTAGTCCTGTATTTATGGACAAAGTGGTTTCGACAGTGTCCATTAACTTTAATGTTCCGAGGCCTTCGTCCGCGCCCTGGTAGCTGTCCAAAGAGCCTCCCTCCTCAGCCTCGGTATCAGTCTCTCAGAGCGGATTCCCTGCAGACTCACATGTCTGTTTGAACTGCAGTCTGATTGTTTCTGAATCACAATATTTGTGTGGCCTTGTAGAGGTGACGGACACAGGAAAGAGTGTGTCTGCTTGTGCATGTGTGCATGCGGTGCTCTATGCAGTTCTGTGCAGATGTGTGTTCACGGTGTAGATAGAGGTTAGAGTGGGGCATGTCAGCGGTTAAAGCTCCTGTTGGGAACCCCACATTCTGTTCCCTTTGTTCTTTCATTAATGCAATGGGGTTCTGCATGGCTGTTGCTGATCTGTGCTAAATTTATCTTCAGCTAGACAACAAAACTTCAAACTTTCTTGGGACCTCAGTGGTTAATTAATGCACAAAAGTAGATTTAAAAGTCATTTCATTTTTATTTGAGTACTGCTCTAATGACTCTATAAGTACAGGAGCTTCCTGTGCTTCAGTGAGACACAATGAAGGTTACCACAAATCTGTACTGTCATACTTACTATCATATCATTTCCCAGAAGTTTGAACAATGACACAAACAATTATAGCACAGAATTCATCATGATGTCCTCTTGTTACAATGATATTCATAGTGAGTCTCTACGGAGCCTTGGAATGCTGTCCATGAACTGTATACCTGTGACCCCTTTACTTCCCAGAACCCCCCCCCCCCCCCCCCCCCCCCCCCCCTTCTTATTGCATTTCTAATAAATTCCCACATGGTCATTGTCATGTCGATGCGGCAGAGGAAGGTAATATGTTAAACCTCCGAAGCATGCCAAAAATAACGCCAAGACTGATTGTTTTACAGAGAAAGGCCATTGTGTGTGCATGGGAAGCACCACAGTCTCAGGGTCTCTCAGCTGATTCTTTCAGAAATGACTGACCCTCCAAACACACAGCTCTAGTAGGGACAGAGTGTTTTCACCTATATGTATTTCAGAGAATGAAATCTGTACGATAGCTATTTTTAGCCTAGAAATACTTCAGCTTTGAAAAGACGTGGATGTAAGTACAATTTTAATTTTAAGATATAGATATACGATGAAGTGTCACTGATAAACTGTTATAACAGTTGGACAATTTCATTCATCTTACAAATACTCAAGTTGCACGGTGCATTAATATGTTTTCTCTCCACACCTTTGTTTTGGCTCATTTTGTGTTTGTGTGTGCATGCCTGAGTGTATAAAATGTATGACACGGGTTATTTATTTTACAGTGAAATTGTTTGTGCTTTAATTTTGTTTTCATTACTATGGTAATTAATTACCAGTTAATTAGCGTGACTGTTTTTATGTGGAGATCCCCCTTGTGTGTGTGCGTGCATGAGTGCCTGTGTGCGTGTGTGTGACAAAGAGCTACACCAAGTGTCCTCTGCTGGTTTCAAAAAGTTGATAGCTTAGCCTTAATTAACAAGCAGAAAATACACAATATTAAAAAAAAAAAAAAACACCTAGAAAATCTTTACTTTCGCTGGGCAAAATTCCTCTATGCTTAAAGTTGTGTTTGAATTTTGTACTGAAATGTGATCGCCCCTGTGTGTGTGTTGCAGATCTTCTACAAAGTCACCAGAGAGATTTTCCCCGGTGAGGAGCTGCTGCTTTTCATGAAGGCTGAAGAGTATTCATGTGATACCATGGCTCCGGATATTCATGGTTAGCACCACACAGCCACTCACACAGACAGTAACACACAGTTTGTCACCATTCACTCAAATGCATAAAATGCTCATATGTGTCTGTCTTTGCACGCTGTAGAGGAGAGGCAGTACCGCTGTGAGGACTGTGACCAGCACTTTGAGTCCCGTAGCCAGCTGTTGGACCACCAGAAGCAGCCGTGTGGGATGCCCCCCTCCTCCTTCCTGAACCCAGGTTTGACTTTATTATTTTTAGATAGGTGGGTTATTTACATAGCACTGTTGAGTGGGCACTGAGGAGTGACATAAGGGATGTGTAGCTGAGCTGAGACAATATGACACAAACAAATCAAAGCTTATCTCCTTCTGGAGCCACTGATCTTACAACAGTTCACTGAGGGGAGCTCCGATGGCCTAGCGGTTGTGTCGCACGCCCCATGTGCAGATGCCGTGGTCGTGGTTGCAGTGGCTCTGGGTTCGAGTCCGGCCTCATATACGGCTGCATATCGTCCCCCACTCTCTCCTCCCTACATTTCCTGTCCCTCTTCAGCTGTCCTATTCAATAAAGGCAAAAATGCAACAACAAAAAAAAATGCGCTGAGGACAGAAGAGTTGGCAAAACATGCATAAATTGTGTTTTATTTCATACAGGCTGAGACTTATATAGGATGTCCAGGTCAAAAGTGTCTTAATGACCCGTGCTACACTGTAAAAATTTACTTATCCCACATTGTTTGTCCAAGACTTCACAAAGTGATATGTATAACCATAAGATTACGCCTGATTTGTATGAGGCTGGACCACAGACACAGTAATTGACCAGAGCCTGTGGCAATGCAAGTCATTACATTTCCCCCATGTGATCTATGTAATGGAATAGATTGCTCTTGAAGACCGCACATACCTCAAGACTGCACAACTCTACAGCTCACTGCTACACCCAAACACGTCATTCCCATTTGACATGAATTTGAAGTTAACATGTAAGCAGTAGGCTATTTAAATGTGTACAATTGAAACATAAATCTAACATAGAAATGGCATAAAAACCTCAAAGACCATAACTTTTTTAAACAGATCCTCAGGATGCATTTAAACCCTTCTTGCTGTACTTTTTCATTGTTTCTAGGAGGGGACGGTGACTTGAAGGGCCAGGAACCTCAAGACTTGAGACCCCTCCACATGTCCCATGGTCTACTTGAGTGTAAGGAGTGTGACCAAGTCTTTCCTGATGTCCAGAGGTGAATATGGAAAGCTGACATACTCCAACTTGTGATCTTCATTCATACACATATATAGAGCCGAAGCTGTCGGACAACAATATGGCACAAGACACAGTTCTTAAACCAAATGTGTGTTTAATGCTTTCTTTCCGTTCAGTCTGGAGGCCCACACCCTGTCCCACTCTGAAGAGAGGGAATACAAGTGTGACCAGTGTCCCAAGGCCTTCAACTGGAAGTCAAACCTGATCCGGCATCAGATGTCTCACGACAGTGGCAAGCACTATGAATGTGAAAACTGCTCAAAGGTACAGTGATGACTTTTGGAGGATGCGTTGCACTTCTGTCTCTCTGTGTCTGCATTTCACGGGAGGTTTTCATTTCTTGAGAAGAAGATACTAACTCCCTCGAGTGTCTGTGTGCTTGCTTCCCCCAGCAGGTGTTCACAGACCCCAGTAACCTGCAGAGGCACATCCGCTCGCAGCACGTCGGGGCGCGGGCCCACGCCTGCTCTGACTGCGGGAAGACGTTCGCTACGTCTTCGGGCCTCAAGCAGCATAAGCACATCCACAGCAGTGTCAAGCCCTTCATGTGTAAGTCACTAAGACCCTACCTATGTAAGTCTCCTCAGTACGTTATAATAATAACAACATAATGCTTGTGACTTGCCTTTAAGAGAAAAAACTGATGTTATGTAAAAATACATTTTTATCCTTCCTCAGCTCCTTCTCAAGAGTCAATCATGTAATGTTATATAAGAATTACACATGGGATTATGTTGTAGTTGTGTTTAGATTGGCAGATATTTTTATTTTAAGACAGAATTGTATCTGAATCAGCACTCTCATGTAGTGCTGATTTGGTCATAACAGCATTTAAGATAGCATGTAATGTGACTCAATCCCACTCAGTCTAACCCTTCTATTGCCTCTCACAGTGATCCAGCATCACCCACAGCTAACGACCTTTTCTCTTTTTCCGCTGCTTTCTCACACACACACACTTTTTTTTTTCTTCTGTTCCTGCTCGTCAGTAAACCTTTACTCCTATGAGACCCAAACACACTGTGACCTTTCACAGTTTCGCCAACCTCACACTGCAGATCTGATCTCCTTCCCCTAAAGCGTTATGACCTTCACCCTTTGCCCCATCTCTCTTTCACTGACCCCTGCAGACCAACACACACAAACACACACCCCCCCCCCCCTTGTCAAACAAACACGCACTTATATGTAATATTCATAGGTCGGATCGACTGCATCTCAACTGCAGACCTCTTGACTCCCCTCTCCCCTCCACCTCATGCTGCACCATTCCTCACAAATAGCAACCACATGTACGGCCCTCTTCCCTGTACAGCTCCTTCTGAATAGGAGTCCATTTGCCGTAATCAGCAGAAAATATGCAGGTTTAAAAACAACTAATGGCTGTCTAAGAAAAGAAAAAAAAAACAGAGTTGCGTTCAAACATGATGGCTGCCGGAGAGAGACTGTGTGTGTGTCCCAAGTGTTTGTTTGTCTGAATCATCTTGTAACGCATCTACATGTTTCTAACAGTATTGCACTGAATGCGCACATGATTTTGTTTGTATTTTAGTGCACGCAATGTGTCAAGGATGTTTATTTATGTGTCTCCGAACTGTGAAGAACTCAGGCCTGCTGGATTATTAATTCAGACTCTCAGCTATAGGCAACACTTAGCCACGGCTATTCTCTCAGGAATGTGTTTATAATATATTTTTGTCCGCTTATTAAGAGCTGATGAATACAAGCGTGTCATAAAAAAAACATCTCACACTTAGTGTGTCATCTGGTGCTGTTAAATGTCAGTACTACATGATTAATGGTGAAGAGGTTTTTCTTCTTCTTTGGCTTTACTCTTTGGCATATACATAGAATCCTAGTGTTAAGTTATAGTCGCATCTTTCCCTTATACACACCAACTGTCAGGATTTAACAACATATTGACTTTTAGAAATGACTCTGTGGGTGACACAAACAAGTAGTGTGCATAGAATGTACCATTCAAATTGTTCAAGTAGACGTACCTATCCCATAGAAATGTCTACTTCACAGCTCAAGCTGGTTCCTCAAAATTAGCTAAAAAGAATTCAGTTAAAGTTTCCAAATGTCTTCCTCTTTCTTTCAAGACACATGCACAGCTTCGAGAGAGGAAAATCATGTGTATAATCAAAGGAATCAAGCACTCTTCCCATTTTCCCAGATGTTTCCAAACTGTTTACAACTACCTTTCAGCCCTAATTGTGTCAGCCAAAGCCAAGCCGCAAAATGCGCTTTATTTAACTTTAGTTTTCTGCATCTATTCATTAGAATAGACTTTTTAATAAGATTACATTCCCTCTTGGCTTCAGCGTTCAGATTTTGGCGTGCTTCTGGGATGTTTATTTAAATGTGTTTCCACAGTCCGTTTTTTTGCCCGCTCTTCCTCTCAATCCCCTTAAATTGCCTCTTGTGCACCTTGTGGCTGGAAGGCATCCAAAGTATGCAGAAGCGTAATCACAGTGTGAGCCTAACCACTTCCTTATCCTCGTTTTGAAAATCAAATAACAATGTGAGTGAAATCAATCATCCAGGGCTAACAGCTTTCTGATATTATCAGATGATCAAAGATCAGCTGTAGTGTAGCAGATCTGCAAAATATCCTATTATGCAGGATTGGGCCAGGAACATCTTCCCCCTTTCATAAACTGCATTCTTGACTTTTATTAGAAGGGCAAGGGAAAGGAGCATGGGAAAACAGTAAGTAATCAGCCATCATCCTGCTTTTACAACTCAACAAATCATCCATTGGTAGTTGATAATGTTGACAGGCTAATAATGGCGATAGATAATGTCAGGGGTTGAGGTTTTGTCTCATGGTCTGGGTGTTGCCACTGAACATCTCTCAGGGTCAGACAGAGCTACAGACAGGCACACTGCAGTCAGCTGTGGGAAGGTCACTTAGCACGGAACGCCAGGGACCCAACTATGGGGAGAAGGTGAGGGGGCTAAGGGGGTGACAGGGGAGGCCCAGAGAGGGAAGAGAGGCTGCAGAGGACGTGAGACCTGTCCCTGGGAACCGGACTGCAGGATAGGATTCATTCAACTCGGCTTCCTTCACAAACTTAAAATAGAGCCATTGTACTGCATGTGGCTGAGAATGTGTGTTTGTGTGTATCTGTATGTCTGCATGCTTGTGTGTATTATTCAGTTACTCTGTGTTATGTGAATATTTAAGAATGTGCCTGCATGTCTGTGTGTGTGCCTGTGTGTGATTGTTTATGGACTCCCTGGGAGCGTCCCTGGGAGGACAATGGGGCTGGAGATGCCTGGGAATTTGGTTTGATGTGCAGGTGATGAGTGGCAGCAAATGACTCACACCGTCAACCAAACTTATTCCCTTACAATGCCAGGATCTGGACACACCTCGCCTCCCTTTTTCTTTGCTTGAAAACTATTATCAGGATATAGATGGGAACACGAGGACAGTATTTGTGCTGCATTTCCTCTGCCTTAGACTGAGTCAGCCGGAAACATGTTAACTGGAGCTGTCATGTCATGTGATGCTATTTTGTGTTATGTCTGTGTGTGTGTGTGTTGTGTTGCATACTGATACGTCCCATATCTGTCTCCGTGTCTATGCAGGCGAAGTATGCCACAAGTCCTACACCCAGTTCTCTAACCTGTGCCGCCACAAACGCATGCATGCTGACTGCCGCACGCAGATCAAGTGCAAGGACTGCGGGCAGATGTTCAGCACCACATCCTCCCTCAACAAGCACCGGCGCTTCTGTGAAGGGAAAAACCATTTCACAGCAGGGGGATTGTTTGCCCAGGGTATGCCGCTCCCTGGTGCCCCTGGCTTGGACAAATCCGCTCTGGTAATGGGCCACAGCAGTGCTGGGCTGGTTGATTACTTTGGGGCAAGTCGCCACCACGGCGGGCTTACCTTCCCTGCTGCCCCGGCATTTCCCTTCAGCTTCCCTGGCCTCTTCCCCTCTGGACTCTACCACCGGCCTCAGCTCATTCCTGCCACCTCTCCTGTCAGACAAGCGTCCCATGCATCCGTCGGGCCTGGTGGAGAGCTGAGTAAGAGTCCACTGCTGCCCCCAAGCCCTGGGGTTCAGGAGTCCAGAGAGCTCCTCAAGGCACTTCGTAAAGATGGTGGTTTACCTGGCAACCACATGCTGGGCTCGGAGCACCATGCCCAGAGCTCTTCATCTTCCACAAAGCAGCGGAACAAGCAGAGTGACCAGTCTGAGAGCAGCGACCTGGATGATGTCAGCACACCCAGCGGAAGTGACCTGGAGAGCACATCGGGGTCAGAGCTGGAGAGTGATATGGACAGTGAGAGGGAAAGGGGGGCTGCGAGAGAAAATGGGAAAGGCCCAAAGAGAAAGGCCAGTGAAGGAGGCCCTCAAAGCCCCAGCCTGACTGGAGGCAGTGCTGCTAAAGACTTTCCGGGCCCTGCGCTCATCCCATCCTCGCTGGACGAGCACACAGCTGTTACAGGGGCTGTAAATGACTCTATTAAGGCCATTGCCTCCATTGCCGAGAAGTACTTTGGCTCCACAGGACTGGCTGGCCTGCAGGACAAGAAGGTCGGCTCTCTGCCCTACCCCTCTATGTTCCCACTGCCATTCTTCCCAGCTTTCTCTCCTCCAGTTTACTCTTTTCCAGATAGAGACCTCAGACCTCCGGGCCTAAAGCGCGAGCCACAGTCCCCAGCAGAAGACTGCAAGAAGGCCCAGGGCAAATCTTCATCCGAGTCACCATTTGACCTCACTACTAAGCGGAAGGAGGAGAAGTCTGCTGCCTCTGCCCCCTCCAAATCAGAGGCGTCCAACTCCAGTGGTCAGGATCAACCGCTGGATCTGAGCCTGGGGACAAGAGGCCGTGGTTGCAATCCGAGAGAAGAGGAGACAAAGAATAACATGGGTTATGAGGAGGAGAAAGCAGTGGTGGAGATCCCAAAAGCTGACACTTCCTTGCAGCATGCCAGGCCAACCCCTTTCTTCATGGACCCCATCTACAGGTATTGTTATTCCCAGTAGCTTAATTAACAAACATATCCAGTTTCTAAAGTCATTCGAATATTTTACAAGTTTTCATATGGCAGAAATTTGCTTCCGTGCATGCGTTAAGAGCTGACAGAAATCTACTATTAGCAGGGTTGAGAAGAGGAGAATGAGCGATCCGTTTGAGTCTCTGAAAGACAAGTACATGCGGCCAGCTCCAGGCTTTCTCTTCCATCCACAGGTGAGTTCTGAGTTTTATTTTATTTTTTTGGGGGGGAGGGGAATAAACGTTCATCTCATTTGTCTATAGATTGAATAAATAGACAGTGCAGGTGTAGTTTGGGGTAGCCCTTTGTCTGTCCTGCTCATTCCATTTTAGAATCTTTGTAAATGATTGCATCTATCTCGTAACCATGACAATATCACTGTTACAGGTCCAGTGCTAGTTTTCTTTATCCAATGAGATACTGTAGCAGCATTATGGTAGACCCCTCAAGATATCTTATGAGTCTTTGTATAAAGAGCTATAATTCAGAATGGTTTTCCTTAACTGAGCAATTTGGATTAATGAGGATCAGTATGTGGCTCCAGCCTTATCCGAGCTACTGCCCGTTAAGCCATTTGTTGGCCATCAGATTCGAAACAGATGTGGTAGAAGGGCATTTTCTGACATGTCTTCCCATAACATATCTTTGATTACATTATAAAAACTGATATGCTTTTAAAGCAAAGATTTCTGCCCCTGGGTTCAGTATTTCTCCATAGGTATGTGTGTGTGTGTGTGTGTGTGTGTGTATGTGTGTGTGTGCATGCACGCGGGTGTGTGTGTCTATGATGTATTACATTGACGTTCATTTGTTCAATCTTCCCCCGCGGGTGAGAACGGTCCATCGGAAAGTGAAAACACCACTTTCTCAGGCATATGATTTTTTTTTTTTCCTCTTTTCTGGCCGTTTCAGGTCTGGTTTTTACAGGCTGTTTCATTTGTCTGATTTATGTCCCCTGTCCAGACTGCTGCTCAGGCCCGGCCTGCAGCAGCCACATGGCCGTCCCACATGCCTTAATGAGGTGTCCTATCAGTAGAAACACTAACAGAGTGCTTAGGCCATCTTTATGACTTTATGATGTCTGGACACACAAATCATTCCCAGAAACACCAGACTTGGGTGGGTCTAAGCCAGACCAGGCATGAGGCCCTTCTGTATACATTTGAGGGGGTTTGTTTCAGTCACCTGACTCACTCTTGAGACGTATATATTTGAAAAAAAGTTAAAAAGCTGAAGGATTGGAATTTTTTTTAACCTTTGGTGATTCAGCTTTTTATTTCCTGGCAGGAAACTTTACTGCTAGGTAATGATGGCTTAGATTACATGACTGGAACTGTATTTGTAGCGTGCTTTAATGATCTTGTTGAACACCAGGAAGTGTTGGGAACTACTAGAGCCTCCTATAATTCCAGCGCTGTTACTCGGTCAATAGGCAGCTCATTCATCATTCAAAGTTAATCACACCGAGACTCATCATTCGCTTGTATGAGTATGTGTCCAATAAAAAAAACTGTTGATGCATACATTACTTCCTGGTTCTGACTGCTGTCTCTTTTCCTTCTGCTCCGCCCCTCAGTTTCGTTTGCCAGATCAGAGGACTTGGGTAAGTTCCTCTACCTGTATCTCTACCAAAACAACAACATCCCCTTGTTAACACATGGGCTGAAATAACAGTTTACAACTGACATCACCCAGCATTTGCATGGTCTTAGACCATCACCATCACCCACTGACTGAACTGGTGCCCATGTCTGGCCAAGGAAACACTTTTCTATTTGTTAATACAAAGAAACTGCATCTTAGTGTTTGTATTGAACACCTTATATTATTCTTACACGGTGATTCACCTTGAGTGTTTGATCCTCACTTCTTGATTTAGTTACCCCTTTACATCTAGAAGTATCCCTTCTCTGATTTACATGAAAGGTTTTTTAGAGGGGATTTCCAGCCAAGCTACACCCAACAGCTCTGAATATACAGTATGTTTGCTTATTTGGAGAATGAAGCAGGGCTTTTGCAAATGGGCATTGGGGGATGAGTGGAGGGTGGGGTGAAGGGTGGTGTTTAGGGGGGCTGCTTTACATCAATGCGAGGGTAACAGTCTCTTTGGGACACTGTCAGGGGGGAGGGGGGGGAGTCAGGGGGGTTAGTTCCTCCCTCCAAACATCTGGTTCCTGATAAAGATCAACAATTGAGAATGCTTCTTGCTAATTAAGGCCCTCACAGCATCACTGACATCTGAAGATAGCCAATCAACTGCTGGTCCCAGTGCGACGCTACAGCAACAAGCAAGTTCACAGACACACACATACTGCCCAGGGGGAAGACAAGGGGGTTTTTGGGATATGTGTGTGCGTGTTTGGAGGTTCTCCTAAACAAAGGAGTAGAGTGGGGCTATAAAACCTTTGAAAAATCGCTTTAGAGCTAAATGTGGAGCCGTTTATCCTCGTGTCCCTTTAGTCGAACATTTCACACACAAAGCATTGTCAAACAGTGGCCTAATGAACCGGGTTCAACATCCATAAAAACAGCTCAAGTGTCTTATGGGGACTGATGCCTTCTACTTTGAATCATTCAAGTGTTTAATCTCTTGGATTTGATGTGTAAATAATTTACTGCTTGACCTAAATCAAATAATTTGGTTGGCAAAGAAATACTGCTTTAGAGGTAGAAACATATAGTGATTCAAAAATCTATATTATTTTGTCTTACACTAAAATGGACCATGCAGCAACGGTTTCAAAATGTGTTCTAATCCGGAGAATTTGAACTTGAATCATATGTTTGGAACATGTACAGTGCCTCGAATTTGTATGATACAAAAAGCAAAGGCTTGAGATTGCAATAGACTGCAGCAGTATGAGTTGTTTGAGATGGGAACGGTATTCTCCGGTAGATGGAGCCAGGATGGAGTACTTTCAGCCCTCAAAGTGTCTTATCAGACGGACTCGATACTGCAGACAGCTTTAGGGGCCCTAATGTTCCAAAGAGTTACGGCTCCTCGTTGAGCAAAGCAGAGCCTTAAAAAGCACTCGATGAAATACACAATCCAGATTCAAAAGAAATATGAAAACATTTCACCTCCTTTCTCCCCACAACTCCTCGCCTTTCTTTCAATGTATTGCCTTTTCTTTTTTCTCTTTGTTCTTGCTCTCTGTCTTTCTCTTCTCGTCCCTCTCTTTCTCCTCCTTTGCCTTTGATTCACGGCATGCAGCAATGGCATATTCATAATCAAGCAGACCTGACACTCCACATCCTCCCTCAGTGGGAACGTCGACGGCTGCGGCAGGAACTTTACACTCGGCCGTCACTCCTAATCAGCCGCTTTCAACAGCAGGCTCCACCACCATTCATCAGCCCTCTCTTTCTCTTCACCCTTTCTCTCTCTCTTCCTTACTTGCTTCTTTTTGTCTTTCTTCATTTTTTTCCTTCTTTTTTTTTTTATTTCTTTATATCTTTCATTCCTCTCCCTTCCCAGTCTTCTCCCCTATCGTCTCCTTCATCATGTTTCTTCCTCGATTCTCGTCCCCTGTTTCTTTCCCCTCTGTCTGCTCCATTTGGCGTAAAGCCTGAGAGTGACAGGGGGTGAAAGCAGGAGATGAAATGTCAGAGTCGGAGCAGGGCTCTGGTGGAGGACCCGAATCACCATTGATTTGTTGCCTTATTGAAATCAGAATAAGGAACAGGGCGAAAATTCAATACACGCAAAATAATGCAAATTTGTGTGGGCCCTTGCAAAAGAAAAAGAAACCCTGTGTGAGTGTGTGTGTGTGTGTGTGTGTGTGTGTGTGAGATGGGCTGACAGGCCCTGCGGCCTACTGGGACCCCCTCAACCCACCCCTCCCTCTCCTCCTCCCCCTAGTTCTCCCTTCACTCCCACTGCAGCCCCCGCTCCTCCCCCATCCCGCCCCTCTCAGCACAGCGATATCATTATTACCCGTGTCTGGCCCTTGATCAGTAATGTCAACATCTTTCATATTGACGAATGTGCTGTCTGCCCGCATTGTGCACAGAATAGTTTACAGCCCAGCAGTGGACATGAATCACTCCTCTGCCACACACACACACACACACACACACACACACACACACATACACACACATGTACATACACACACACCCAAGCACACACACACACACAGGGACATGTATCTGACAGCACACAGACACTTACTAAACACGTACAATCAGGCTCACATATAACGCATATGTCTGAAAGTGCACACTGTTCACACACACACACAGACACACACACACACAAACACACACACACACACGCACACACACACACACACACACACACATAGTATTCGACATTACTAATACATTCTTTTCTCTCACACATATATTTTCTTTTTTGCACACATTGATGGCAATTAATCAACTTGGCCACCATGCAGCACATAGTTTATCATTCATATCCACATAGACACCGACACACACCTACACACCTACACACCTACACACCTACACACACACACACACACCTGATACACACCACACATACGAACTGACAAGTCCACATATCTCCTCTGAGAGTATCTGATGAAAGTAAACGTTCAGCTTCATTAGAAGATTGGCTGTGGTCCTTAGTCCTCTCTGTGTGTGTACATGTGTGTGTTTGTATGTCACCACGTATACATTGCGCATCTACGTTTAATAAGGGAACGAGAGTCAGCTGAATTTAACTTTCAAAGTTTTACACCTGCTCTCTGCTCACCATGAATGGGAACACACCGTTTTTTGTTGAACTACAAAGTTATGAATCATTATCAAATGTACTTGTCCTGCACATTTGGCAGGGATTTGACCTTGTGTTTCATGAATCATTGATGAACATCATAATAAGAATTCACTCCATACCTGTTTGACTTCATTTCACCTGCTGCCAAGATGCCCATAAACAACCGCAAATCTGTCTAGAAAGCGTTCTTTATATATTCAGTAGGGGCAATTAACAGTCAATCATAAAGAAACTAAATCTTTTTGAGAGGACATGGAGAGCATAATGTGAAAATGTTTGTACGTAAAAATGCATTGTTGCATTAGCCCCTACTGCTATGTTTGTCTTAATTATCAGTGGATTAGATTTTTTCAGTGGATTGCAGTATTCTTGCAATCAAAAATCAAAAGTATTTAGCAACATAATTGTACAGCTATCTACAACCTGTGATAATAATAGAAACATGGCAAGGAAGATTGTCTGTGTTTTACCCAGAGTTAACCCTCTCTCTCTCTCTCCATCCTCTCGTCTGTCTCCTCAGATGTCGGCCATAGAGAACATGGCGGAGAAGCTGGAGACGTTTGGGTCCTTGAAGCCGGACTCTGGAGACCTGCTGCGCTCCGTCCCCTCCATGTTTGACTTCAGAGCCCCACCGTCTGCACTTCCAGAGACGTTGCTACGCAAGGGCAAGGAGCGCTACACGTGCAGGTAACTTACGGCGATCGGTTATGCATGTTTTTTTTTTGTCCATCTTTAACTTACATTTTGGTCACATGTCTTTATGGCATTATTTTTCTGTGAGTGGTGAGTCTTTCAGATGTTTCTAATTCCCCTTTTTTTTTTAGCTTTAAAGATACTAAGGATGACTTTCGTACAACTTCATGTGTCGTCTGTACATTAGATTACTGCAGCTTTTTAAATAACTACTAGATGTAGGAACACCAAAGTTGAAAATGCTTTTTATTCCATATAGATATTGTGGAAAAATATTCCCTCGCTCTGCTAACCTGACACGCCACCTCAGGACTCACACAGGAGAGCAGCCCTACAGGTAAGAATATTTCTACCATTTTAAAATGTAACGTCTATAGGACGTTTGGGCGAGGATACTAGAAAATTATCAAGTAAGGAATCCGATTTGCTTAACAGAACTTTCCTGATGTATCGCTTTCCCCACAAGAATAAGTGAGAGCCGCAGACATATACTTTCACACAGTTCAGAGAGAGGAAGCTTGTTTGTTCCCAGCACATGGATGTTTTTCCTAGAAAATTCTCCTCTACAGAGAACATGTGTTTTGTAATGCAGAAAAAAAGCCAGAATAATTAGCCTACTGCTAAATAATTAGCCTGATGAGGAATGGTGTCTGTCGCCAGGATGACAGGAAAAAGGGGGGCGGGGGGGGGGAGGGTTGTATGGTAAGGAGCAGAGCAAAGGGGAAGGGAGGAAGTTTGCTGAAAAATTGGGGTGATGAGGAACACGGGCAGATGTCCAGGCCCGGCAGCTGTGGTCATTTCTCTTGTGATGTGTACAAGGCCAGACTCCGAGTGATTTAAAGGCCGACTGGCCACTTGCCGCACCAAGCACTGCTTTCTTGCCAACTTAAAAAACATTATCATAAGTTTAAGTTCTAATTTTTTGGAATTAGAGTCTAATAATGTCGAATAAAAAAAAGATACACAAAGTTGCATAGCATTTTGTTTCATGGGAAATTTTATTGTAAAAGTCTCGCTGACCTACCTCAACACTGCAGGGCTCTCCAGGTGCTGCTGAGGTAAAGGTAACAATGCAGCAGCCGTTCAGTACCCAAGTAAAAATGAATCTTGCACATTTACAACATTTTGGATAATGAGTACGCCCTGGCTAGCAGTGCGCTGCTTTGTAGTTACTAAGGTAGTGGAATGTTGCCCCAAAGCTTGCAGGAGGCCTGCTGACCACAGGGGAGAGAGAGAGAGACAGACGCAGGCCTCGACTGCCCCAGCCTGATAGCCTGCACTCCACACGCTGGCATGCCATTAAAGATCACCGCTGTTTATTGTAATTTTTTTGTGGAGATAACCGGGGGTTTCCTGAGGGACAGCCAATCGAGCGAGCTAATTCCAGCAGAAGAAAAGATGTAATCTTCTCGTATAATTTTGCATGGAGAAACTTGGCAAGAGGCTCGTATTTTGCAGGGCTAGAACCAAATCTGTTGCGTGCTTATTTTCTGAGAGAAGAATGCAATTTTATTGCGCTGGCTGGAGATAAGAGGCAGAGCTGTTTCACCTTAAACAAGCTCCTCCATCATGTCTGGGACTGTGGGACTGCTGGGATTGTGTGTGTGTGTGTGTGTGTGTGTGTGTGTGTGTGTGTGTGTGTGTGCGTGTGCGTGTGTGTGTGTCCTGCATTATGTATCCTGTTATGTTTCCCATAGAACAAAACCATTCATTTTGCAGCGTTGTACTAATTACTTGTGTTTGTAACTTGTGCATTTTGCTGTTTTGTCAGTAAATCGTTGTCTAAGTGAGAGGCCTCTCCTTTCCCTGCAGGTGTAAATACTGCGACCGCTCCTTCAGCATCTCCTCCAACCTGCAACGTCACATTCGCAACATTCACAACAAAGAAAAGCCCTTCAAGTGTCACCTGTGTGATCGTTGCTTTGGTCAGCAGACCAACCTTGACCGGCACCTCAAGAAGCACGAGAATGGCAACCTGTCAGGTGAGAGATCTTGGACATGGTCGTTTCCCCACTGTTACTAGGAGAGGTTGAGAGCTACTTTGCTGATTTGAGATAAACATTACTCATGATTGGAAACACTCATAGAAGCTGAAAAAATAAATTACATAAATCTGTCATCTTCCTCTGCAATGGCAAAAAAAAAACAATATTTTTTTTTTAAATGAGCTGCTTTCATCAGCAGCACAGCTTATGGGTTTGACAGGCTGCATCGCTCTGAATCAGCAGCTAAGAGTAACAGTCCTCAGAGGATATTTTCACTTAATCAGACATAATGTTTACTCTGTCTAATGCTCAACTCAATTATCTATCAGGGCTTTCCATTTGCTGCATCAGTCATTATATCAATTCAATTCAAAGGGCTCTATTGGCACGGGAAACATACATTAACATTGCCTAAGCTAAAGTAAAAATAAAACACAAAGTTAAGTACAATTAAAGAAAAACAAAATGTAATATTTAAGTAACAGAGCTGTGCAGGATCGAGACATTATAACGTGTATAAACATAGAAATAGTTTGTCTTTCTCTTAAAAGTTGAAAATGTGTCTTTGCTTTTAAAATATATACAGATGACTACAACTTACCAAAATATACATTAAAAATGAATGTAATTATGATTATTTTTAAGTATATTTACAGCTCTATGGTTTGTTTGTATGTACAGTTGTTTTCTGAAATAAATGGTGCACATGATGGTGCAGTGGTACACGGATGGTTATATCCGCAAAAGTGCAACACAACTACGATCAACTAAAAATTGTTAAGCAGAAAAGCCTTTTTTCACATAGTGAGACACTTTGTGAGGACCCTTACAAATGCATTCTGCGCTGCCAGGTTTGTCCAAACTCACACCTTTCATTCCAATGGCAATCAAGACCTCAAGATTTCCAAACACATCAATTATTTCATGGAAACATTCCTTTGACGTGTGCATTAACGTGATGCAAAATCCATCTTTGTCCTAATGACCTCAGTTCTCCTCTAACATCATCATCTCTCATAGTGTAAAAATGTTCCTTAAAAATACTTTTTACGCCACAAAGCCTTGATTTAGAAGTTTTTTTAAAGACATATTGGTGAAAAGTAAACATGCATTTGAATTACTGTTAATAATGAAAAAATTAAAGCAATATCTTCTCTCATTGTAGGCACTGCAATGTCGTCCCCACGGTCTGAACTGGACAGTGGCAGCGCCATTTTGGATGATAAAGAAGACTCTTATTTCAATGAAATAAGAAACTTCATCAGCAACGCAGGCCAGAACCAGACATCACCGGACCCCTCTGAGGAAGGGTGAGAGCGGTTTTATGTTCTCATTTCCGTAACATCTAGACAAACCTTTAAGAGGAAAATCTCAGTTAGCTCTTGGTTACACATCATGTCTGTACAGCGGGTACAAAGAGGATCAGAGCCTCCTGGCTTCACCTGATACCCAACCTACATGACTGTGTGTTGAACTCTTGCAGTAATTGTGCCAACATTAAGATTATTAGACATACAAACGCTTGATTAAGTATAAATAATAGGTCAGCTGCTTACAGCCCGTAAACCTGCCTGCATTTTAATACCACCCAGCCAGCCTGGATAATTATCACATCATGTTCAGAGGTCTGGAGGACAGAGCAATTATCTGTGATGACATTTAAGATAATCGCAGGTCCTGTAAATGTGCAGGAGCCCATTTTATCTGTTTCCTTTTGGCCTCATGTACAAACAGATATCTGTGTGCATGCAACTACGTCTGAGCATTATGCAAATAAATTCTTGACGCTGCGATCGAGTCAGATAGCAGTCGAGAGGTCTGCTCAGGTCTCGGAGTTTGTTTTCACGTGCCTCACATCGGTGCGATCACGGGGCCGATTGCAGGTCTAGATTGAGATCTGCAGACTGGTGTGTTATTGTGCAGAAGGCCTGTGAGAGCAGGACCCGGTGGTAGAGCGTCAGAGGTACGGGGGGGGGGGGGGGGGAAGAGAGAAGCAGGAGGGGAGGGGAGTGCAGAAGTAAGCTCAGCACATCTGGAACCAACATGTCTGCCTACAGGAAGAGGGTAGAGGGGGTGGGGTCAAAGGGTCGGCCCGTGTTTCCTTTCAAAGTGCTGTGCTCCTGACTACTTCTGATAGATACTTTATCCTCTGCAAATTACCACGTTTGAAAGCGTAATTAGCGAATCTGTTTTCTTAATCATAGAGCGCTCGCTCGCTTTTTTTTGGGGAGCTAGTTCCTTTTTCTCTGCTCGGCACGGCAGAAATACCATCAGCCTCCAACTCTTAGTCCCAGCGGGAGCTTTGACGAAAACTTAATTTCATGAGCTGCTGATAGAAGAGAGATGATGATCTCTCTGTATTGTGCATAAGCTAACATTGAATGTGCAATAATTCCAATTCCTCTTCAAGTCTTCTTTGGTCACAGCTCTCTCAAAAGCGCCATTTAAAAGCCAGTGCGTGGCAATGTGTGCTGATATGCTTGACGTGTTTCGTTTTCAATCTACTTCTTTTACTACACTCTATTCTGAGTCCTCTCCTCTGAGTCCTTTGTGCGAGAAGTGGCATTTTTGGGAGCTGACGAAAGATGTCCCAGAGTGTAATTAGTGAATCAGTCTTAATGTGGTTCCAGATGATTTACCAAATAGCGGTTTCCTGTGGCGCTGAGACAGAAGGACAGATTAAGACTCAGGCAGTTTGGATAGCTCGCCCTCTCTCCCTCTGTGGGGATAAAAACGAACAGGCTGGTTGGCAATGCTCACATAACTCTCCCACCAAATGGGGCTGTCAGCTAAATATTTTGCCTATTAGATGAATACAAGATAGTAGAGAAAATAAACAAGGAGAGAGGCGAAGCACTCCAGTTAAGTGCTGCAATGATCAGCTCAGTGCTGCCGTGCCCAAAGGGGCCCCAAACGCCTGATGACAAACGAGATTCCGGCTCTCTCCGTCCCGGCTGACGTGTGCTGCCTCAGATCCACCTCGCTCTGTTCTCTATCCCCAAAACTCCATGGTGTTTTAATTAAAGAGAAAATGAATGACACAAGAAAGTGTAGGATGCAAAAAAAAAAAATGTAGACAAGTTAAAGTCATTTATTTCTGCAAAATATGTGTACTTTGCCAAGCTGTATGAAGTAATCATTACTCCTGGCCTGCAGGTTAAACGGTGGTCTGTTTGAGGAAGAGAAGCCGCTGATGGCCAGCCAAGGGTCACGTGACCTGGAAGATGAGGAAGTGGAGGACCTCGGTGCTGATGAAGAAGAAGGAGACGAGACGAGCCACACCCCAGGGAAGCAGGAGGGCGAGGTGCATCCTAGCAGCAATGACATCATACAAGATGAGATGGACTTCAGTGAGCCCAACGACATAAACCTCAACTGCAAAACCTCTCCCAAGAGGTATTTACAATACAAACCCACATTATGTAAAGATGTATTTGACTCTGTGTGGTTGATGTGCTGTCAAGTATCCTGAAACGTCTTCATATTGATTTTTCTGTTTCACCTCCAGGTACAACGATGAAGAGGAGCAGAGTGGCTACTCGGCCTTGGATCATATTCGTCACTTTTCAGACATGCGCAAGCTGGAGGAGAGTGAGCTGAGTGACGGGGACGTAGACGCAGATGAGGACGATGGATCCTTCAGCTCCCCTTCTCTGACTGAAGCAGTAAAACAGCCACTGTTTAGAAAATCCAAGTCTCAGGTAGGACAGACAATAAGACAATATATTTCTGAACCCTTGTATATAAGCAGCATGGTAGTTAACTTTGCTCTATCTCCTTCTCCCTCAGGCGTACGCCATGATGCTGTCTCTGGCTGAAAAGGACTCTCTCCACCCGGCCACCCACAACCCGGCCACCATGTGGCACAGTCTGGCTCGGGCTGCTGCTGAATCAAGTGCCATCCAGTCCCTCAGCCATGTATGATGACACCCCTCAAGCGCTTTCCCTTTCACCTTTCAACCCCCAGAACCTGACCTATAGCACTGGGAGCCCATTAAGGGGTCTACGTGCGGTGGCCCCTGATCGTCCACAGAGTGACTGCTGAGCAGAACCACGGCCCATCTGACTGCTGAGCAGACCGCCTTACTCACAGAGCAGGGTCCCTGTTCCTGCAGAGCCCACACAGCCCGAACCTCAAAAAAAAAGCCCATCAGATAGAGAACAATACGTCCCTCTGAGACCTTAAAAAATAAAATTTCAGAAATAACTCCATCCTGGTGATAGCAATGGTGATGAGGATGCGGTGAAAATAATAATGCTAAAGTAATAATAGCTGTATTTATTCTGCTGAATTTCTATGTTTTGCACAGCAAAGGCAGCTGGTGGACATGGAAGAAGGATGTGCTGATGTATCATTGCTACAGAGCACATCCAAAACAAGGAGAACATTCTATGCTGAAAAGGTGATTGTGGTTGTGTCTCTAAGACAGTTTCAGCCAAGGATGTTTCACTGTGTGCATAAGAAGCCTGACTCATCTGACTAAATTCTGTACAAATTACCTGTAACCCCTAGCGATCCACAGGAGTTCCTCATAAATATGTACTTGATGATAAAAATGAAGGGTGGGGTTAGTAACCTCAGTGCAAATGGAAACACTTCATGTAAGGACAGCGTTAGCGGCGCTTTAATATAACTAAAGTCATTGAAGAACAAGTAAAAAAAAAAAGTCATTGTTGAACTGAAATCAGGCCAGTTTCCCATTATGTGTTTTCATGGCTGCGTGTGTCTGCACAATCATAGCACTGTACACAAGTGTCGACCAACTGTTCTCGTCTGCACTCCATCCTGCCCGCCTGCTCTATCTGTGAAAGGATATAAATAGATTGTCTTTTTAGTGGAAGAGAAGAAAAACACAATGTTTCCTTTTTTGTATGTTTGTTTTTTACTGAGATAAGTAGTCAGTGCTGAAGTTAATTGTTGTTCTGTAAAGGACATATGTCTTTTTTTTTTTCCCCCAAGGCCCTCAAATCCATCCTAGTCATGTCAGCCAACAATACCACTAATTAGCCTGAATGCTAGTCGTTAGCTTCTCCATGCTCGTGTGTCTTTCATTTTTAGACAATCATTATTTTGTTTCCATTTTTTTTTGTTGGTGTTGTTGTTGTTATTTGCTGTTGTATGTTGAGAACTGTATTTATTTCTTGGCAAACTGTAGTTTGTTTACTGAATAGCACTGCTCTTAGCCCAGGTGAAGGGGAGATTCCTCACCGGGCCTATCCCAGAGTTCCATGGGGTTTGTAGATTGCATTTGAGTGCCGGATAGTATTAAATATACACTTCACTCCTTATTCTTCTAATGAAACCGGTCGACGAATAGATATGACGTAGTTTTTTTTTTTCTATGACAATTTAACGATTCAATTGTAAAAAATGAAAAACAATATAAAGAATGAGTAATAAAAAAAAAAAGCCAGGTATAATTTCTTCATAAACGCATGATTGGTCTGGTAAGATCTGTATCTGACATTTTCTACGGTTGTCTGCAAGCTTGTGTGACGTTCGGTTCATGTTAATCTCTTGTGCCAAACTTATGATAAATAACAGATTACTTTCATTTATTCTCCCGTTTTGAGGGACCAGATTTTCTGTTTGTTTTTGTCGTTGTTTTGTTTATAATCGATTTTAAAAAGTAATCAGCAAGTTGAGGTACTTTGTTTTAATGCTTTCTACAATGTAACTGTTATGCATTTCAATTCAATACTGTGGGAGGAACAACTATGAAATAAAGGATTACAATATGGATTGACATGTCTTCCTTCCTCTCTTTTTTTCTCCTAAAACACTTTTTCTAACACCACCCCTCTGGCTGCCCATCATCTTGGCCCGGACAGGGATTTGTACTCGGAGACGTGAGTCAGAAAACCACCTGGCGCTTTCTTCTGGCGCTCCCATGGCCTCCAAGAGCGAGGGAAAGTCTGAACTCTGGTCCTCTTTTTTCTCCAGGCTTTGGCTCGCATAGAGAGAGGGAAGAAGGAGAGAAAAGGCTGGAGAGGGCCTGAATGTGGTAGTGGGAGCAGAGGCAGGAATGTGTCCTCTTTATTTGTGTCCGTTTGTGGGGCATGATGGATGAGTTTGGTAGATGTGATGACTTGGCTCATCGCTCAAACGCTCAATAAGCGTCCCATCCTGCAGCAGGCCTCCCCATCCGGCACCCCCCTCTGTCACTGCTGCCAGCCGACGTGGGCGGACATTGTGGCTGCGAGGGTTGGAGGTTCAGCGGCTCCATTGTCCGCCAACCAGCTCGGGTGGGGGGTTGGAGAATTGGGCATGACAGTGAAGATGGCTGGCGCTGACACTCCACATTTACAGTGCTCCTGGCACCCTAATGGATGGGGTGTTTTCTTAGGGCCTGTCGTCAGCCCTCAGGGCTCAGTGGGGCGTCCAGCTTTGATGAGGTCACCAGAGGTCATGAAGTGTTGATGAGGTCAGCACAGGTCGTCCAGCTTTGATGAGGTCAGCTGCAGTGATGGTGTTGGCCTGGAACATAATGGAGTGGAAGTGATAATGGTCCTGAGTATGAATTTTGCCACCTGTGCTATTATGGACAAATTTCACCCAAAATGGTCATGAGAACATGTCAGAGGTCATTCCAAATCATCACTTTTCTCCAAGTTAGTTGGTAAAGTAGGTAATTTAGAGGTTTGTAGCAATGCTATCTCCAACTGTACATTGACATGGTGAACTTCTTAGCATACAGGTTCCTATGGATCTAGCAGATATGAAAGAAAAGTTGTTTTTTTTGTCCTTGTTATAGTGCTAATGACTTCTATTTTTGCAACGCATGTCTAATGTATGTGCTCCAAAATATTTATGCAATACTGTAAGTGCTACTGAGGAGCAAAATACGAGCGAGAAAATTATATAGCCTTGAGAAACAGGTCTTTCCTGTTATCGACACAGGGTTTATCCAAAAGGGAAATAACTCATGTACTCAGGCACAATTAAAACAATGTAGAAACAACCCTTCAACTAGCTTTTAACAAACAAGAATTACACCTTGACTACATCTGGGAAGTCACTTAGCAGGATGATTCTGCCACCACCCCTCTTTGGCCCCGCCCACGCTGCAGTTCAAATCGCCTTTGTAATTGCATCACGGACAAAAAAAAAAGTCCAAAGGCACAGCCTCTTGAAAGAACACCAAAATATCATGAATAGACAGTAGTGTGTATGAAGCCTTTGTATGCAAGGAGGGCGCATAAGTGGGTTTGGCAGATACACATTCAACTGATGTGTGTGTGCTGGTTTGATCAGTGTTGATTAGCAGATGCCAGTGTCACCCATGTATCCTCTCACACTTAATCAACACGCTGGGACGAGTTATTGCCATCATTAACCCAGAGCTTTTCATAAAGGGCTCAGTGTGTATTGAAGTGTGGCTGGCAAGGCCCTGGGCGTGTGTGTGCATTTGTGTGTGTGTACGTGTATGTGTGTTTAAAGAGCTGGGGAAGTCGGACAGAAGAGCGTGCATTAGTCAGTGCAATCAGTTCTAGGTAAATGTGAAATGTGTGTGTCAAAGGAGCTCGATCCCCAAGCTGCTGTGTCCTGACTGTGTGTGTGCGTGCGCGTGCGTGTTTGTGTGTGGACGGGTGGGCACACTGTGGGCACCGCTCACAGGGGCCCGGAGCCACTCAGCTAATGGGGCAGCTGGCACAGCCTCAGAATCCATCAGACCTCATTATGGCTCCTGTTCCGCCACTGTCCACTTTTTCTTTCCTCCCCTCCGTCTTTCCTTTCCTCACCCTCACCTCCCTTTCCTCTCCTTTGCCAACCCTGTGTGGCATGTAACTGCCTCGCTCCCCTCACTGGAACATACATCACACCCCCCAAAGGAAGAGAGACGGGCCATCACAGCTGGCAGCTCTCACAATGATTGACTTGGCACCCGTGCTGACTCAGACGCCAGGGGAAACATTTTGGTGAGGGAGTGTATAGCCCATGAGGAGAGGTGAGGAGATTAGTGGGAGGGGGGGTTGTATAATGTAGTACTGGGTAACACTTGGCATAAGTGGAAAGTGTGTTGGGGGGGACGGGACTCCACGACTCATCACATCAAGTTTTTGTTGTGTTTACAGTCCTGGTAGCACTCCTACGCTGAATTCACTTCAGTGTGTGAGTGTGTGTGTGTGTGTGAGTGTGTGTGTGTGTGAGTGAGTGTGTGTGTGTGTGTGTGTGTGTGTGTGTGTGTGAAGCACTGTGCCTTCTTCTTCTCTGCTCATCTTCTTTTCCCCATCCCATGCCCTATCCCTTTTAGAGAGCAGCAGAGCTTAAGGTTGTGGTTTCATCATTACACTGTTTGTTGTTCCCCCTGGAGGCTGCGGGTCATTAGTGTTATTGATGGACACTCAGAACAGTCTCGAGAACAGACCGGGACAGAGTGGAGCGGTCGTGCACATGGTTTTAATATGACGAGTGTAATCAGGACAGGCGTGGTGGCAGAACCACTTGGAGCCCGCTGCTCAAATCATCTCATTCTTTGCTCATGGAGAAGATTAGAAAGAAGCTCATCAAGAAGAAGATTGGGGTTTTGTCCTGCTAGTGCAATAAAACAAAAACATGTATGACTCACTGTCAGGCAGTCTGATTTACTTTATTATGCCTATTATAATTTACATCAGGCCATTGGCTCATTATTTTTTCACATTGAGCGCCATCCAGTGGTGAGTATTCCAAACTGCACCTACCTTAATATAGTTTGATTTTCAAATTGTACCTATTGGAAAAACAATTTCACATACTTATATGTTATATGTATATATACAAGCTGTGACATCATTTCATGCTGACACATCAAACTGAAGATGACTTCACATCCAGAGTGTGGGAGAGTTCCTCGATACCCATCTTTTTTTGCAGCGTTCACATTTATTTTCCCAAGCAACGACCGTACAAATGGTGCAAGACGAGCTGAAATGATTTCCATCTCTCAGTCTTTTTTTTTTTTTATCTGATCCGACAGCTTCATCAGCCCGGAGTTCAAAACTGTGTGGCCTTCTGGGAGTTGTGGTTCAATGCAGAGGGGCAGAAATTATCTCTGGGACGTGAAGCTATGGCAGTAGAGTGATAGAATCTGTTTGGCAAAGAGTGGCATATGCTTAATTGGGGCGAAAAAGTACCCATGATGAGATCTGCCTTTTTACGGGCTATTTCATCGACAGTTTCCTGCACCCTTTTTCGCTCTAGTTTAATCCTGATAAGCCTGCATTGCAAACACTAGGCCACTTTTTCCCTGCACAACCCTTTAAGCACAAAGACTATCTTTGTTTTTACACTCATAATGAGACTAAAGTGGCTACCAAATGGCTGAATCAGCTCCTTTCCCTGTAAGCCCTCTGCATACATTTTCTTTTCAGTACAAGAGTTTTTGGGCTTGCAAGATCTTCATTTGTAGCACCCTTGGGTCTGCTGTGGCACCCAGCGTTTGTATGAGGGGCTGATGCAGCGATGCAGTGGCCACCCAGAGCTCCATGGATGGATGGCCTCTCTGGGCCTGTTTGACTGGAAACAGGTGTGTGTCATCCGAAGATGAAGGCCTGGCCGATAAACATTATTGGAGAACATCTGCTGCCTGTCACAACACAGGGCGAGCGGGAGCGGCCCCCCCATCCATCAGCCACACCGGAGAGTGGGTGTGGGAGGGGCTTCGTCCTCTGCTGCTGAGACTGTTCACCCATCACTCACCCCGGGGATGCTGGATGTGGGGGGGGGGTGCATGTTCAGTCCAGGCACCTGCCTGCCTCTGCCAGACCAGAGCCGCCTTTGGCCGATGGAGGAGAAAATGCTCCAACGCACTTGAAAAATGCTTTTGGGACAATGGAACCACACACACACACACATACACGCACACACACAGGAGCAGGGACTTACACACACCTTACACTGTGATCTTAATGCTTGACCCCCTCTGGCTGATGAGGGACGTCTGGTTGTAGCCCAGCGCAGTGACATATCCACACACAGGAGCCCATAGGTCTCAATGACAGCTGAAACCTCTCTCCCCCTCTTTTCCTTCCAACACCTTACTTCTCCCATCACACCATGTTACACTCCGTTCAAAGCAAAAATTCTAAAAGAATGGGTGTCAACAGGTTGTTTTTACATTTTATTTAGACAAAATTCAACAGAAAATTATAAAGACACAGTCAGGGGAAAAAATTGTGTTTTGCAATTTTATACAGACATACTGTGACCGTATATATATATATATATATATATATAAGAACAGTAGGTTACAGCTCATAAAGATTTCACTGACCTGAGATATGATACAAACACAAAGAAAAGAACACCTTATATACCAAAAGCACATTAGGCTAAATGTTTAACAGCTGTGATTGTAGAATTGTAAACCTTATCTTTTGAAAGGTATTGCAGCTAAAGTATTTACATCAATTGTATCATTTTCCATAACACTTCAAATCTCTGCATCAGCTGCTGACTCAGTTAACAAGAAGTGCAATGCATGCAAGTTTCTCCAACTGTATTTCACAACCAGCACACCCGTGATCAATGCCAATAAGGAGAGAGTGTGAAAGGCTCTTTATGGTAACCTGATCATGTTAAATTCAGAAACAACCACAGAAAATGTAGGGATAGAAAGACTACACAGATGTATTTATGGACAGTTGTATTGACAATAAAATCACTCAAAAGGAGTCCATTCTTATGAAAGGATCCCGTAGTTGTAAAATCTACAGGTTGAATATGAATATGTGAAATCAGAACAAAAACTTTTATCAACAAATTCTAATCCAGGGGGGAAAAACAGGATAGTGGACTTGACATGTAAAGGAAAAATAATTCACTCATTTGATTAAGTTGTATTCAATATAACAAAGACCCCCCCTTCCCTATAAATAAGATTTGATTAGCTTTACCAATCATTAAACTTTGATTTAATGATTTGAACACTGTTATCTTTGAATTGTTGGTGGACACATTTTCATCTATTTTTATAGTGGGGAGGTGAAATTGTACAGAATGTGCTTTAAACCTTTAAACAGGCAGAAACCTCAAACAGAACCAGACTCATGTTGGACAGCCATCTACCTAAACTGTGTTGGGCTTCTAAAGTGGGATAGAAGGACATGCAGACCATTAATGGGTCTGGTGTCATACATGCCAATCCTGGTCCAGTGTGTAATTAACACAACGTTCAACCTTTAAACCTTTTGAATTTTCTCAGTCAATAGTTCCACTCTAAGTTAAAAAATATATATATGTATGTCTAGTACTAAGGTATAATGGCTGTATTATTGCTGTCTTCCTTTGCAGTTTCCCATAAACTCTAAATCTGTTGAAGAGGAATTGAATTGTCATCAGAGAAATGCTTGCTATTCCAATGTGCTAAATAGGATGTTTTTTGGGGACACACATAGGAAGGGCTGGTTGTAAAGGTGCTTCAGTGAAGAGAGAAGAAGGTCTTGACATGTCGTTTTCAAAATGCCTCTGACAAAGAAAACTACAAACTCTTTAAAAGTCAAACTGGAGTGACATCAACCTCTTCCAATTTGCAGCATTCATAAAGGTATTTGTGTAGAAGTCTGTGTTTCCCTGGCGATCCAGGGGTTTCTGGTCCTTTGAGGCCCCTCACATTTCAGGTCCATGTCCTGGGTGAAAATCTCCAGCTCCAGGCTCAGTGATGGAGTGCCAGTTCATGACAGTTGAGCTCCACTTTCACAAAAACATCACATTGCAAACATCACCTTTACCAAGATGATCAGTTTAAAGCTCCACAGAGCCAAACCCCGGAGTTTGAACATCCAGTTAGGAGTCCGTACCTCTGCTTGGGTTATGTGGTTTTGCTGCCTGCCCTTCTCTTTCTCTGGGACACAGAGGAGTTCAGCGAGCCTGCTGTTTGGTGCAAAACTGCTGAAAAGGAGAAGAAGGAAAAAGCAAGAGGACATCAGCACTATTCGAAAATCAAAAGCAAATGTTCTGGGTTTTTTTTTTGGAAGAGAAGTAACTGGTACGTAGACTCCCATGGGCTTGGCTTTGAGGAGGTAAAACGAAGACAGCCTGGAGGCCAGCGTCATGCTGGGTGCAGATTAAAATAACTGTCAGGAGACAGGAGCAGCTATTGAGGGAGACAGGGTGACACACAGAGTGATGGGGCTCAGCCTCGCTCACTTCATGACACAGTATTTCCCCAAAGCTGCTTCAGCTTTACAGCCTGTGACCTTGTGTGTGTGTGTTTAAGTGTATGTGTGTCTGTGTTAGTGTTAGCCTGGCAACCCTAGAGAGAGAGAGAGAGAGGTAGAGTGTGTGTGTCTATGAAAGCTTAGGTTTACCTTCACTGCAGGTGGGACCCAGCCAGCTGAGCGGGCACAGACATCGTCCGCTCAGCCCGTCACATCGAGCCTTGAGGGAGCAGTGGCACGGCAGGGAGCAGTCAGGACCAAACCGGCCTCCTCCGCAGTCTGAGACAGAGGAGACAGAGTGGAAGGGAGGGAGAGATCAGAACAAGAAAAGCACTTCTGCAGGACAGACTCACATTGATAGAAGAAGGGTTTGCTGAATTTAAGCATCTACTTTTGATTTCCTTTAACACTTCTGATGAAGTTCGGGTTCCCTGAATGTGACCTCTACCTTTTTCACACCTCTGTCCCGTCCTTCCTGGAGGACAGAGGCAATGTCCGGATGTTGGGTCACATGGGGCCTGACCATTACAGTCACATGACTGTCCACAGCCCAATCCAAACCTCCCAGCATCACACCCTATAAAACAAAAAAACACACACAGATACACACATACACATGAGCTTTTATTACTCTATTTATGAGCCTTTTCATCGTTTTTATCACAAGCCTCGCCCTCATTCTTATAGATAGCAACAAGGGTTGGCTTTTGGCTCATTTATAAACTTTGTAGAAAGAAAATGAAAAAAGGATGGAATTTACTGGTAATATAAAGTCTATGTTAACAAACCCATACATTTATCTCATACCTTTTGACAAACATGTCCATGGTAAACAGCTCTATAACCTTTCCTTTATTAAAGATTCTAAATGTCAAATGGAACATAAAATTATTTCTGAGTCGACATGCGTTCAGGCAGATGGAAGACAGCTAACGGGACAACAAGTCAGGGGACTGTCCTGCCGACAGCAGGAAATTAAAATACGATGAGAGCATCAGAGAATACCAGCAACAGAGATGTTGTTAACAACCCCACTTCACCATAGGAACAAGCTGCTACGTGTGCTTTGTTTTGCCTTCCTGCCATTTAATTGGACAAATACCATCAGGATTCTTGTCTGTTTGCTGTCTACTGTCTGCCTGAATCCATGTGACTACAATTAAGTAGTATTAAAGTGCAAGTTCATACAGATCAACTTCACAAGTGCATGTTGTGATGAATATCTGCATACACACTTCTCAACACAGAGACACATACATTTAAAAGCCTTGTGTGTCGGTGGAGCCTGTGGCTGCCTTACAGCTGCTCTGCAATGCTCACTCACATCTCCTGCTGGGACTGAAGTGGCCATTTAGGCCCTCACACTGCGGCTGAGAGCCCCGAGAGCAGGTAGGAGGCCACAAGGATGTAACAGGAATGCATTAAGCAGTCAGGAAACACCTGTCTCTCATCAAATAACCAGCCTGCTTTCCTGCCCACCTACCTGCTAGCCCTGTCTGTCTGTCTGTCTGTCTGTCTGCCAGAGCACACTCACACCAAATCCTGAATTCATGTATGCTCATGTCTGTCTGTGTTCTGCTGCAGTGAGCCATCCAGGAGCCGGTTTATTCATGTGTGCATACGCTTCTGTCTTCATGCTGAAGTTTCACTGTAAGTATTTTAAAAACCTTTGAAAACTTGATTAATTGGATGGGTTTTTTTATTTAATTTTGAATATCTTCCACACATCATGCCCAGAGGTATTCGAATAAACTCACGCGTTTGGCATTGTGGCCCATGGTAGCCTGGTGGACACACACATTGGCCTGTCTCATGGTCACATGTCTGCCCCACTTTGCAGTCACACGTATGGACACAGTTGACTCCGAAGAATCCAGAAGGGCAACCTATGGGACACACAAGAAACTGAATCTGTGGTTTATTGTTTCAGAATTAGAAATGATAAGAAATCACGGTGTGACGAGTTTGATCCAAGTCAACGGTCTTCACATATTTCATATCTACAGCTTTTAACAGCAGTGTCACAGAGACTGCTGGTAACCTTTTCATCAAGCTTCGTTTTGTATTATAAGTGAGTGTTTGCATACTGTGTTGACAGGAGTGGCCGTAGTATCCAGCAGTACAGCTGCAGGCGCCAGTAAACCGGTCGCAGGTCCCATTGTTTAGGCAGGAACAGTTGTGTGCACAGTCAGGACCATATCTTCCAGATGAACAGGCTGCACACACAAAGACACAGTTTCACAATTTTAATAAAACTATTCTGATTCAAATTTCGGTTAAAATAGCAAATGTTGATCTTTACAATATTAATGTAGAAGCCATAATGTGTATTTTTGCCTCAGTTGATTATTTGTTATATTTTGCTCCTTTTATGGGTGTTTTATTATTTCCGGTAATTAGCAGTGGGCGTGGTTTACTTTATTTTCACCTGTGAATTTGGGGTGGCGGGAGACTAGACAAAGGGGGTGAGTGAGTTTGAAATATTTTCTGTTGACCATCATTGTTATCTTATCATCATCACCTTTATCATCATCATTGTTTAGAAATACTTTTTCCCTTTTTTGGTTTTGTAAATCTACAAACATATCTGGACTTTTGGAATTGTTTATACGAACGAGTCACAGGTACAAGCCCACTAAGTCTCTGTGCGGCATTTTTTGATCTTAAGCCGCCACAATAATTCAAATGAAATGTCCCTTTAGAAATATGGGTCTGATCTCTGCCTGTAAGTGCCCTACTTTGTATTTAGCTCTTTAAAAAACATGTGACAACTTAATGGTAAATGGACTTGGGCTTGTATTGTGCTTTTTAAACTCTACATTCATACACTGATGGCAGAGGCTGCTACTGTATGTAAAGTGTCCATCAGTATTAACTCGACACCGTACTGCAGGAGCTGGGTATTGAACCCTTGATCTTCTGCATGAGGGACAACTGACTCTACCATTAAGACAAAGTCGCCCCTGAATCAAGAAACAAATCAGGGTGAGCTTGCACTTACCTAGATAATGACAGCGATTCTGTGAGGGGTGTGTTTGAATTGCATTAAGGTTGGCTGCATTCCATTAGAATATTCATATTGCTTCCTGGCAGAGTGTTGAGGGGCTTTCTTTATGCTTCAGCTGTTTGTTGATGTTTTGTGTCTGATTTCCCATGAATGGAGCACTGTATTGATTAGATCAGATTATTTCCTGTTGTGTTTATCTGTGCTCTTGTACCTGTCTCACAGCGAGGTCCGGTCCAGCCCAATCCACACTTGCAGGACCCATGCACAGGGTCGCACAAACCCCCGTTCTGACAGCTGCATGTGTGTCTGCACTGCAGGCCATAGCGCCCCCTAGGACATGCTGTAGAAACATTCAAACCATATCAGGACAAAAAAAAAAAGGGACCACTGGCTTTCCTGTCACACCAAAACTGCACCACACAGACGACACACAGAAACAGCATCCTTCTGTCTCTTTCACACACACAAACACACACACACAAGATTGTGCTCACCACATTCATGTTAAGCAACAGGGTCATTACAGAGAAGGCAAAGTAGTCTAATTTGGCACTGATATAAAAGAATAATCATGTTTCTATGGGTAATTTAGATTGAGAAAACAATAAGCAAGCTATCCTCATTCCCCCTGTTTATTTGTGTGCCTCCTCGCCAAATCCAGCGACACGGAACACAGAGAACGAGCTACTTATAGGTTTCTGTAAACATTCAACAAGAGGAACTTAAGAGGCGGTGTGTCCAAGAACATGGAGGCAGGGGGCTAAAGATGAGAACATTTAACACAGGCAGCGGTGGAAATCCCCACTTGCATTGTAGCAGAGCCGCTGATAATGGGACCGATAAGAAAATCACCAACTCTGCCTCTGTTTTTCCAGAGAAAACTGCCCTGTGATCATCAGCGGCCTCGCACAGAGGAAGTGAAGAATTTGTTACTTAATATGCAGAGAAAAAAATGTTCCAAAATGCTCCCTCATTTGGTGGCCGGTTTTCACTTTGCAGTTCGTCCTTTTTCTAAAGAGTTCATCGTTGGTTCTCGTCTGATACAAATCAGGCTCAATGATGACTCAAGAAAAGGTTTTATGGAAAGAATCCATTAAAGATCATATGTGATATCTGTAAAACAAATTTATTGAAAGTTAAATAATTTATTTAATTAAGTTAATTATCAGATTTTTTTCCCTCCTTGCCTTAAAAAAATGGTGTCAGATAGCAATCTCTTTGCTTAAACTTATTATTTCAAATTAGATTACTCTGAACCAAACTGTATTTTAGTAGTATATACAGTTTTTATTTTTATTTTATTTGACCTAATTTGTGTTTAATTACAACAGCACAGAACAAATAATTGCCATTCAATATTTCATTTAGGCATAAAGAGTACAAATTAAACTTTTAACTGATTGATCGTCATAAACAACACGGTTTGGGGTGACATGGTATCTCAGCAAGTGTTAATAAATCAAAACAAGCAGAGTGTTACCTTGTTGGCAGGACTGTCCCATCCTACCAGGGGCACAGATACATCTCCCAGTCACTTTGTGGCATTGTCCTCCCTCCCCACAGGAACACAGCTTAGCACAGTCCTTTCCATAGTAACCACTCGGGCAACCTGAGTGAAATAAACAGATTTTCATTCACAAAAATGAGTTCAAATCATAGATTAATGAAGATAAATGTCATCAATTCATAGGCCCTGTTTGTAGTCTAAAATCACTGTTGATCAGAAGTTCATATAAAACACAAAGGAGACCTAAACGACCAGCACATCCACAACAATACCTAATTACTATCAAGACAATGAAGTAAGACAAGACTCATTATCTCTACAAACAGGTGCTGCTTTCTTCACTAACTTGAGCTGCAGTTTGCTCCAATGAACCCAGGAGTGCAGTAGCAGGTCCCCGTCCTGAAGTCACAGCGACCACCGTTGATGCAACTACATCTGGACTTACAGTTTGGCCCAAAAGTCCCTACTCGACACCCTGAGACAAACCATGGCAAAGAAAGAGGTCATTGTCATGCTCTTAAAGAAACAGCACACTGGTTACAATACATGAACGTTTCACCATCAATCATGACTTACGCTGCTCACAGCGAGCCCCGTAATAACCAGGAAAGCAGCTGCATTTCCCCGTCACAGGGTGGCACAGCTCTTGGTCTCCTGAACATTCACACAGCTGGCTGCAGTTCTGCCCGAACACGCCGGCAGGGCAGGCTGAGAAAAAAAAACATACAGAGAGAATTTGTTTAGATATAGAAACAAGTGGGAATTTGATTTACAAGGTCAATTCTGTGAACCTTTAGAGGCATGGATCATTGATCTGTTTGCTCTTTGAAACGAGGACCTGCATCATTCAAGTTTTGTGTTCTATCTTGAGGATTTTGCTCCAATTCTTTATTTAAAATGCTCGCCAAAAGCTTTTTCAACGTACAGGGTTATTCATTTTCGCATCAACAAATTATTAAACGATTGAACATGCAAATATAATTCTGGTCAGGATTGTCCTTCTGAACATGCTCATGACGTTAACAGGCGTCCCACAACTTTAGTAAACCCTCTGGGATAAATACAGTTTTCTAAGTAATGCTAGTCAGATATGAAACAGGTTTTTGGTTGTGCAAAAAAAACATACTTTTGCACATAATATAAACAAGTTAAGAAATTGGAGTGAAAACACAAATACTAAAGTTTAAAGTAGACAAATAATGTTCAACAGCTTGTAGTTATCATAAGGGACAACAGGATTTTTGAATAACACTTGATCTTTGAAATCCAGAAATATGTTTTTTTATTATTTGCAAAACCATAAATATGCGCACAAAACAATGACCAGCTTGGAAATGTAAGCCCACACACAAGTCTTAAAGTGAGTTTGAGAAACATTTATGAGATAGCCTAAATACTGAATTCATTTGAGTCAGTTGAGACAATCAAAGCCGTCGTCAGATCATTGAAGTACATCAGAAAAATGACTGTACGTTATCAGGCTTTTAAAAGTAAAACAATTCAAGCAACAAGCAACTATTTGAACACAGGTACAGCTGTGGAACAAAAGTTTATAACATGCTTCTTGTATCCCTAGAATAAGAGACACAAACATGAATGAATGAATGCTCAACAATGCAGAAAAATCCCCAACATGATTTTAAATCGTAAAATTGTACAGCTATGTCTCGTTTTGATGAAATGAAGGAAACATCATTTTAAACACTCAGTCGTTTGCAGGCGAGCCATTTTTCCTTTCTTCTCTTCAGATTACTCTGTGGACATACTGGGACGTTCAGCTTTGACTGGTAACAAAAAACAAACTCCCAACAACTTCCCCTGGTGTCCAAAACCCAGATGGACTGGGAGAAGACATTCTTTCACACACCCTCTTCTGCATACATACGCAAACGCTCATCACACAATAATGAATGGAGTCTATAGACGATCAGTCATAGCGAACAAGATGAATCTGTGAACCGAACATGTTTTGGGGTGAGACCGCAGCACTCAGATACTCAGTCAGGCAGCAGCAGGCAGCGTGGGGGACAGATAAGAAAGAACTCCAGACTAAAGAGGCAATTACGCTGCTGTCATTATGCATGTCTGCCTTCCAAAAGCCCTTATCCGCCGCCAAGGAGACAAAAACAATGCCTTCTGTTTTACTTGGCAACTGGTGTGTAACGTTTATCAGATGTCTGGGGAGTGAATGAGGAGAGGAAGGGAGCTGAGGTGGTTAGGCAGTACAGAAGAAGGGTGTAGTAAAGCTGCTTGTCCAGAGTCCTAAATGGTACGGTCTAAATAAATGAAATATTAGCATTCATTTCTGTGACAGTCCTAGAGTAGAGTGCGTTTCTTGGAATGGAATTTATGATAATCTTTCCCTGGAGGATGACTGGAAAAACACATTTTAATCAGTGTTAAGAGAATGATTCTTGGTTATTTATCTTGGTCTTTACTCCCATGATGCCTTGCCTTCAGTGCTTCTATCGCCACGGTACACATGTCAGCAAAATGGTTTTGAATGAGTACAAGTGCTCGAAACAATGTGTCAGGGCTTATGTGAGGTCCTAAAGTTTCAGAGATTTAAAATGAAGCACATCAAAATGATACGCTATGGAGCTATCGTATCATTCATCCTAACCATTAAAAGACAACATTTAATGAGGGAAATATTTGTAGTTCTGCAGACTAGTTGCCAGGCTTTTGCCGAGATACACTTAAGCCCCGTTTTCGCCAAGCGGTCCGGTTCAGTTTGGTTCGGTACCATAGCCATTTATTGGCGTTTCCACCGCTAAACGTGGGAATGGTACCAAAATAAGGGATCCGTTCCGTCCTACTTTTCTGGTACCCTTCTGTTGGGGTGCCAAGGGTACCGATCCCACCCTAAAGGGTCCCTTTTGTTTACTGTGTCCCGTTCTTCTTCTTCTTTGAACTTAATTTATAGCGGGCTACACTGTGTCGGGCTGCTATGATGTCACGCTATTTACATAGCCAACGTGGCTATCTCCATCTGGCTTGCGCTCCGTTTAACAAATAAGGGTGCGGTTGGCTGTTGAAACACAAGTAAGACCAGCGTTTACCGTACCAAACTGTACTGAACCAAACCGGGCCGCTTGGTGGAAACGAGGCTTTTATGTCCACCCTTATCTTTTTCACAGCCAGGCCCTGTGAGGTTTGGCCAGCATGGCACCCACAATTCCCTGTCTCATGGTGACAGGACACCCTATCCTGGCAGTCAAACTGTCGGGCACAGGAAGCACCGCAGGACCCCGGAAAGCAGGCTTGAGGGGTTCAATATACACATGCAGGAACACACATACTCCGTCTATCCCAATGTTCAAAGCTCCTCTATTCCCCCGTTTCATTCCGTTTGCTATTTCTTCTGCCCTACACACTTACGTTTGTCACAGCTGGCTCCTCTCCAGCCTGGCTCACACTCACAGCGGCCCGTCACATGGTGGCAACTCAAACTATGGACACAGTCACACCGCTGCCCACAGCCCTCTCCAAAGAATCCCTTAGAACAGGCTTCAGACGAAACACACAATCGTTTGTGTTCAGTCTGAGAACATAATGTTTTAAAAAGGTTTCATGCTTATTTAACAGAGGCTTAAATGAACAAATTGTTCTGATACAGAAAGTGTTAGGGTTGCAGGAGAAAGAATCGTCATCGTCAGTAAGAAATAGATGGAGATTACTGGATAACAGGTCAGCTATGTATCTAGACATGTCATTGGGACAGGTGAAAAACAGATTTCAGGTAACACTGGGTACTAATAGACTGTCATGCAACAGTCATGATGTAACGTTCAGGTATAGTCACCTGTGTGACAGAGCTCTCCTGTCCAGCCAGGCAGACACACACATCTTCCCGCCACTCTGTCACATCGGCCATTCACACAGCGGCAGGCCTGCGTGCAGTTCTCTCCATAACGTCCTTCCTCACACTCTAGGAGAGAGGGGGAAGAAAACTTCATATATATAGATATATATATATCTATAGATATATAGGATGACTGTGAAGACAAGGACAGGTTTACACAAAATTGTTTGGGAGTAGTACTGTTGGACTCACCTATCTCACAGGCAGCTCCCGTCCAGCCGGGCGAGCAGGAGCAATGTCCAGTAACTCCATCACAAGAGCCTCCGTTATGACACAGACATCTGCCGTTACAGTTCTCCCCATATTGTCCTGGAGGACAGGCTGCATTCACAGACACATTTACCACTTTAAAGTCGAAGACACAAGTAAGTGTTGAATTAAAACACAATATTTGTAGGTCTTTAAAAAGTTAGAAGTCATGATACATGAACTCATTGCCATTTATTTCAGTACCCAGCCATGTCTATTAATCAGTTATCATCATGTGTTATGGCACTAAAACAGATGCACAAGACAGCTGAGTCAACTCTAATTAGGAAGACGCTGTTCTGTTTCTGTGTGCACATGTTTTATATGAATATGCAAGAAACTAGAAAGGAACTTCTTTTGATCTCAAACATGTAAAATCTTTAGATAGCAGCTTAAATGACCACACACGTTTCTATTTAAGTTGTGACTCCTTGATTAAAAAAATGTAGGATAATGTTTGTAATGCAGGCTTAAACACAAAGTCACTGTAACACATTCATTTTCTGATCCAATCACACTTTTTAGAGTCTGCAGCATCTTTAATGAGTGTAAATTGACATTGACAAAGCACAAAATGAAGTAAACAAACTACATCCTTATTTAGCAAAAACAAGAGCAGCTCGGGTTTGCAAAATGGATGGTTGTGATAATGGACTCATTTGCAGTAAATGAGCTAGAAAAAATGCAAGTCTCTGAAGAAAAAGAAAAAGAAGGAAAACATTTGACGGTGTTTGTCACTCTGAGGGATGAGCTACTCACGCTGTTGGCAGCTGACCCCCGTCCAGCCCGCCATGCAGCTGCATCGCCCGCTGATGTGGTCACACCTGGCTCCATTCTGACAACCACAGGTCTGACTGCACTGCTCCCCAAAGTGACCCTGTGGGCATTCTGCACAAAACAAACCACACACAACTATTATATATATATATATATATATTCACACACACTCAAATCACCCTGAGTACCAACTTTAGGTGCAACTGCAGCTATATTTGCGGCACTTTGAACTTGTGAACTTCTCCCTAATGATCAAAGTACAAGATGGTATTTGTGCTCTTAGTAGGAGGAAAATGCACTAATGATAGAGACGCATCATTAAGTCATGCAAGTGGCTTTCTGCTGACTCGAGCACCACAAAATGGTTGCAGCTAGAGGAAAGTCTTGAATAAGACTGCAGAATGACAGACTTAGAGCTGCAGCGGGCATTTCATTGGCTTCATTAAAACAACAGCATGAAGAAGTTTAGCATGAGAACACTGATTGGTTCTCTACTAAAAAGCCTTTTGAGTTACTTTCTCCCTCTCCTAATGTTGATCACTATAAACACGTGGGTGCATTTATCCAGAATAGACCTCAATTAAGTCGTGCATGCTGGAGGGCACTCTTATCCACCCTCCTCTCTCCGCCCGTACCCATCCCTAAAAAAAGTCACCGGGCAGAGTCTCGTTATAGAGATAATTGTTCACAAACACATCGTAGTTGCGTTTAAGGAGAGGATGTCGTGATGGGCTGCAGCGAGGGCCTCCCTCACACCCCGTTTTAATGATGTGGCTTCCATTACCCAGAATGCAGTGTGGTCCTGCCCAGCCGGCGGTGCATAGGCAGGCTCCTGTGATGTGGTGGCAGCGGGCACCGTTCCTGCACTCGCACATCTGGCCACAGTCAAGACCGTAAAAGCCGTCCGGGCACACTGTGGGCCGAGATAAAACATCCGACGGGTTAGAAGTGGCAGCTTCTTAAAAAAAAAAGAAGGAGAGGAAAGGGTTTAGATACCAGCTACTTTTCTTTTACTTCTTTCTCCCCTCTATCTTTCTCTCGCTCGCCTACTTTTGCCCTCTGTCTTACCACCTACTGAAAATACCAATATCAAATTGCAGCACCATGCTGTGGCTGTTCATTTGCAGAGGGGTCTGCGTTCGTTAAGTGAGCTCATGTCCCACATGTGTGGTGGATCTGGGCCACATCAAAGTCCACAGCGGCTCTGAGCCCATTCCCTTTTTTTTAGGGGGGGGGGGGGGCAGAGGGGGCACAGAGAGCTGGTAATTAGAGCACCTGCTGAGTCCACAGGCCTCACCAATACACTGCAAAACAAAGCCAGGTTACTGCACCGCCCAAAGACACACAAACATACACACATGCACGTATACCTACAGTATTGCTGTCGACACAAGGACGGGAGTCTGTTTCTTATTTTGAAGGAGAGCTTGAGAGGTTGTGTAAGTGTGTTTAGAAACAACTGACACTTGGAGAGATTGGTAAATAAGGGCCGCCTGTGCACAAACACCAAGTCAGCAGCTTTGGGATGAATGATTCCCACCGCTGGGATGCAAATATTGTCTGTAAGCATGACCTCACCAGAGAAGTAAAGAATGACTCTGTTTATTCACTGTCTATGTTTTAATGGCTCAAATTTGTCACTGGAAACAAATCAAAACTCAAGTGATTTACAGACATTCTAAATACTTCTCTCTTCTGTTTTCTTTTGCGGCAGTAAGTGAGCCAGATGAGGGTTTGAATCCCAATTATGGCAGCAGCTGGCACTTCATTTACACACGTCGTCTATCTTTAAGGAGAGCGGTGGAGCGTGTCACCAAAGGAAGCTACAAATCAGGAGTGCAACAGAAAAGTGTAACGCGGTGGTTTTGTGTTTTCTAAATGCGGCAGTACTCGGGGGTTTATGCATCATTCCCCCCTCCCTCTCCTCTGCCCAAATTGATGATGCTGTCCACTCCTCCTGTTATTTTTCGCCTCGAGGCCTCAAATTGGGGAAAGTATCCTTCCTGCTCAGCAGTTTCTGGCATGGCCGTCTCTGTGTTCCCACGCTGACAGCATGACGTCTGCGCCGGCCTCTGTAGTGGTTAAGGCTGCGATGTTATTAAAGCCAACCCACTGAGGATGCTGTCATTTTAATCCAGCTGTACATTAGGGTCTGTGGTAGCGCTGTGGCTAAATCACTGCTTAATTGTCTATTGTTTGTTATTATGATGGTTTTTCTGACACCATGGCAACACCTTTCACTCCTGCTGGAAAAATGTCCCAGGAATCTTAAACACCGTTTTTAATTAGGAAAAGGGCACATTAAAAATAAACTCCTTTTCTTATAGTAAGTGCAATATGTTTGGACACTTTCCCTTCTTTTAAAAGCGGAAGAAGAAAATAAAGCAACACGTTTTCAACATTTTCAAGGGTTTTAATGACCCTTCTGTTTTGCAAAGTTTATTTTTGTTTATGCCAGCAGGGGGCGTCTGGTTTCCATACTAACCACGGAGAGGCAATCTGTCATCTGATATGAGCACAGAGCCTGCAAGTGTTTGCAAGTGACGACTCTTTTCTCGTTCTCTTTGTTCACAGGTAGACACACAGGGATTCAGTCCACCACACACACACACACACACACACACACACACACACACACACACACACACACACACACACACACACACACACACACACACACTGTGCCATCACTGAAAGACTCCATCTCTACACTAAATGAGACAGCAGGATTATTTCCAGATCCCTGGTTGTGTAAGAGCTGCTGCTGTCAGCCCATAAAGCAGGTCCAGAGACCACACAGCCAGGGAGAGCAGGCCACAGAAGTAGAGCGGATAGAGACAACACAGAATAGAACTTCCTGGTGCTATTCAGGGTCTATACCCTGAAAGAGGTCAACACAACAACAACAAAACAACCCGGTTTCTTTGACAATAACGCGGATGTTGGATGTCAGTTAAACCAGAGTTCTTTTTTGCTTGTGACCAAACAAGCTTATTTTAATGCAAACATCAAAGCTGCAGACCAGAAATGGAGCACCATCCCCGTTAACTGAAGACGTGGTCCACTGTTCAGGACCCATGTCAGCATAAAAGCTTGTTTTTCTCGAACAAAGCTTGACGGAAATGTTTAGCATCAACCTCAACAATGCTCATTGAAACTATTCTAGTAACAAGCTTTTAGAGTGTTGCAGATCCAGTCATTGCAACAGAAAACGTTGCAAAAGAAACCAGCCTGTGGACGAATATCGCCCACGTAGAATGTCTCACACTCAAATGGAAAGTCATCTCTTTCCATTTGAATTCTATGAAACAGATGCGCCAGAGAGATCTGGTCCTTCTCACAAGCACAGACCCTCTTCCTGACGTCTCCTGAAGGAAGAGGCCCAGCAGAAGATGGAGAAACTGGACACCTCTGTTTGAGGAGAAGTGGCCCTCAGAAAACAGAATCTGGTCAGAACGATAGCTGTATCCCCACGGCGGCGTCCAATCAGAGCGAAGTCTGCATCTGAGGCCATTAGACTGTTATGACTGGGGATGTGAAGCTCTGTTCTAGTGTGACACAGCCATGATTTACGATGCCCGGCACGCTGCAGAGGTGGTATGAATTTCTGGCCTGGTAGCACTCTCACACTAAATCTTACACTTTGCAATAACACGAGGCCACTTCAAGTCAAGAGACTATAATCAAGAACAAATCTATTACACTGTTAAGACTCATGGTCTGCTCGTAGCCTACTTCTTGTAGTTCAGTAAAAATATCCCTATGATGAGAAAAATATGACTTACATGAAGGCTTTGCTCTAGCAGGGTGCATGTAAAGACTCTGTAACACATGAAATACAGCCAATCTGTCCCAGAGTGACTCATGCAAATTATATTCTGGGATTTGTGTTTTTTTTTATGGTTTCGCTTATGACATTACACAGACAATCTGATGATTCATTGAATCTGTGCGGTGAATCACTGAAACTGTCGAACAGATGAGAAAATCAGAGGAGTGTCCTGCAGCGCCCTCTAGTGTACAAAGAGTTAAAGACTGCTTTAATGGAGATGTGATGAATTGTATTACCGTTAGTGGGGATGAGACTCTTAATCCCAGATCACTCAGAGCTGCTTTGTTATGTCCAACGAACGTGATCTCACATTCCTCAATTTAATATGTCGTGAATTAAAGAAATGCAGAAAATCTTCACAATTTGGAGGCTGGCATATGTTAGCAGGAGTGGGTTATGTTAAGTTTGAGTTCTGTTTGCAGGTAGACACATGTGGGGCAACAGGAGATGATGGAGGGAGAGATTTGGGCAAGTGAAGAGATAATCTATGATTACTTTTGAAATGAGCTTTGAGAAAAAATAGCAAATCAATATGCATGTTCCTAAAATCAAAATTTAAAAAACAGTTAAAAATGTAGAGGACTTACAAAATATAAATGGTAAATGGACTTGAGCATGTATAGCACTTTTCTAGTCTTCTGACTACTTCTGACTACTGATGACAGAGGCTGCTGTGTAAAGTGTCCATCAGTATTAACTAATCCATTCATACACATTCATACGCCGCCACAAAACATTGGGAGGAAATTGGGGTTAGGCGTCTTGTCCAAGGACACATTAGACATGTGGCTGGGTCCTGGGGATTGAACCCCAACCTTATATTTAGGGGATGACCAACTCTACCATTAAGCCACAGCTGCCCCCAAAATATGCCCTTGTGAACATTAAAAGTAACTTTTTTGTTCCTGTGAATTTACTAAAAAAACACCTACCCAACTTTATGCCAAGTCTCTAAAACCATTTTTTTGTATTTTTATGAATGAAAAAACAACAACAGGTTGTACACCTTCACTCTTCTCACAGAAGATACCATCAGGAATCATTGAAAACTTACTTTTTTCACAATAGGTCCCTGCATATCCAGGTGAACATGTACAGGCTCCACTCATGTGGTCACAGAGAGCTCCATTGTGACACTGGCACTGCTGGGTGCATCCCTGACCATACCTGCCATTCTCACACTCTAAACACAGAAAACATATGAGGGAAAGCAGGTGAGGAGACATTAGTCAAAGCAGTATTTTAAATCTAAACTGTTTATCCAAATACAGCAAGCTAAAAACAAACCCTCTTTGAACAGGGTCTAACTTCTTGTTGTGTCATGGCTGGAGCTTGATTTGGCCCCTGGGTTACATCCTTGAACTTATTCAGCTTAATGTTAAAATAAAACTCATATCTGTATCCAAGTCGGTCTCTTGAGAGAAAACGACGAACCAAAGTTAAATATGTTAAATAATAAAATGAAAAATCCTCTTCCAGTATTGTACATGAGCTCATAAGATGTTATAGGGGATATCTCCACTAGATGGCAGTGTTATTTAAGAAGTGAACTCACTCCTCTCACAGTGGTCTCCAGTGGATCCGGCCTCACACACGCACTGACCGCTGACAGGGTCACAGCCCAGAGACATTTCTTTGCACTGGCATTGATTGAGGCAGCTTTGACCCCAGTAACCAGATTCACAAGCTATGAAGGAGAACAAATGATTTAGGTTAGGCAAAACGCTTTGATATTTGTTGTAGTTATGTCACGTTTTCCTCTGCAAACATATACTTTGAAACCTAATTAAAAATTGAAATGAAACAATGTCTTTCTTCACTTCTTACATGTTGAACAGTCGTTGCCAGTTTTGCCAGGAGGGCAGACACAGCTTCCAGTCTGTGGCTCACAGGTGACCTCAGGGGGGCACGAACATGACATCAAACATCCAGGCCCGTGGAAACCTGGGGGACACTCTGCAACAGGCAATGTAAGAGAACATGCTTTAGTCATTAAAAAATCAGTACAAAGATTGTGTATAAAGCAAACGATAGCCACTGACAAAACTCACGTCGATCAATGTTGTTAAATGTATGACATGCTGACATTGAGTCAGGGGTCTGAAGCGAGGGTTAAATAAAATCGTAATGACGGCAAAATCCTATTTTAAAGAACATGTTTCTGTCTCAATCATATTAATACTCACCGTTTTGGCAGACGATCCCTATGAAGCCTGGTTTGCATTCACACACACCCGTCTTCTTATTGCAGAAGCCTCCGTTCTCACAGCTAGGACAGGGTGACTGGCACTTCAATCCCCAGAATCCATCAGTGCAGTCTAGGGAGCATCAAGTATCTTTCAGATTATGTGAGCAGTAAGCCACTTACGTTAGGTATTCCTCTGTAAACCCTAAAGCCACTTATGCTTGAACCATTTGGGGGAGAAATGTATTAAAAAGTGAGAAAGCTACAAAGCTAAGGACATAGTTTCTAATTGGTCGGACTTTAAGGAGGCACTAAAGAACACAGACATCCTGGTGGTGGTTCAGACTTTGGGCTCACAATGTCAGTGAGTTCAAAAAGGTCCTCAGCCTAAATCACATTTCCTGTAAGCCAACACATTACAACTAAAGCAGAATAAGTACAAAGACAGAAATACAGAAAAGAGAAAACAAATGTACCTTCCTGACATGATATTCCAGTTTTCCCAGCGGGACAGATGCACTGTCCAGTTACAGGATCACAAGGAGCGCCTTCACAGTCACAGGGCAGACGACAGTTTTCACCATATCTCAATGATGAACAGGCTAGAAATACACAACATGTGAAGTTATGAAAATAAGAAAAACAGAGAGAAATAAAAGAGTCACGAGTGACATTTAGGCCTCAAAACCACAGGAAAGGAATGTGCCAGAGTGCAAAAATGGGAAGAAAAAAAGAGAACTGCAGGAGTGAAATTTTAGAATTACTCAGTCATTTTCTGTTTATTTATTCAGCCTGTGCCAATAGCCTCTGTAGTAGTAACAGAAGTAAATCATCCCTCTCATGAGACGCTCTGAAACTAAACCTAAGTACAACCCAGAAAGTGTGGATTTTTATTTTCATCCTCAGCCAGCCACTGTGACTTAACGCTGAAATACTGTAACTTTGTTATCTGTCTCCTCTCCACAGAGACACACACGTCATGTTTTACCAGAGACTCCTGAACAATATTAACTATCACTTCAGAATCCCAGCACAGAGGATTGAACTTTCTATCAACCTGCAGAGTAAACAGCCAGAGGGCACCCTGCTGTGTACAAACGCACATACTTTTGGCTGTACCTTTCTGTAATAAAAAGAACACCTACACTGACTGACCAGGTGAATTCAAAAGCATTCCTTTTTTTCATTTCAGCTTCTAAATCCACTCAATCAATCACGTGTAGCAGAGAATGAAAAGCGATAGAACGGACTAAAGATTTAATAGGTGAATTGAAAAGGTTGCATTAGAGCTGAAATTCAGAAAGAACAGTGTGTGTTGACATAGTTGATCAGAAAGCGCACACACTTATGCATTCACGCATAAGGTACGCAAACAATAATCGCACATGTGGACACATGTTTGCAAGCCTACACACTTCAGATATTCACACGTAGGCTCTAATTTCTTTCTGTTAAAGATGTGGCCACTTGAGGGTGGTGGAGTGAAGTTTTGATAGGAAGTCATTTAAAAAACAAGAGTTCCCTGTATGTGAGAAACATGCACTTGTCAAAACATGTTTATTTTGTTGCCATTTCAATGCATAAAAGCAGCTTTTCTTTGTCTCACCGTGCTGACATTTGTCTCCATGAAGGCCTGCAGGACATCTTTGGCCGCACTCGCCAGTCCTGGGGTCACATGACCCTCCACCTGGACAGTCACATGGCTGCTCACAGCCTGCGCCAAACAAGCCAGGCTCACATTCTGCATTGGGAATATACAGATACGTAGCAAAGTGGGAAGATTAACCGGCAATAGCAAAACATCTTCCAAAGATTCAAGAATCCAAGTATGATGATTCCCCCTAAAGACACAGGCTATTGACTTTAGACTGATCACTGTAGGCTGGCCAAGAACAACACAATTCCAGATTATACATTTAAGATATCTCTAACTCAGAACCGCATTGCAGGAAAACAGCACGGCTCCCAAGTTCTTACCCTCTGAGCGACTAGCTGACATTACTGTGACTATAGCCCTACAGCTGCAACAGAACAAAAACAAGATCCACTAAAATCAACGTGTGACTAAAAGGACCACGTAAGACTGCTGACTTGACATCTTTGACATAGTCTATTCATTGGGCATCACATGTATATATTAAATAAAATGAGTTGTCATTTCAGAGAGCACTTGTACCTTTCTCACACTGTGGCCCGTGGTATGCAGCCTTACAGAAACAGCTCCCTGTTTTGGGGTCACAGCCAGTGGAATGTTCTTGAATGCAGTCACATTCCTTGGAACAGCCGGCACCGTGCGTCCACCTGGGACACGCTGAGTGGCGGACGAGATCAGTTCAAAAACAGACACAAAAAAAAAACATGCATTACATTGACGTAGTGTATAACGATGAATAGTTTCAACAGGTTTTATTGTTTGTATGGTTTGGTGCAAAAAAGTATGCACATATAAAGTATGCTTATATTTGTATTACTAGTACAGAGTTACTGCACTAACTGCAACTTCCAATAAGTTTATTTTTAAAGTCAGGAAAAAGAAAATATATTAGCTTCACACTTGTTGCTCCTTAAAATAAAGACGGCTGACTTCATTTGGGAAGAATGTGAACATTAAACCTTCTCTATTATCGTGTTACATTTAAATTAAAGCCAAACAAACACACCCTGACACCATGTTATCACAACGTCAGACTTCTGCAAGTTGAAGTCATGTGACCATGTGTTCCTCCTGCATCATAGAACTATACAACTACACACAAAGTAACATGCATCATTCAGTCTTTTGGCTTCATGAAATACATCTTATCTATCTGAGAGCAGGCTTGCTATTTGAGCAAGAGATGACATGTCATAAAAAGATGACATGTGCTCGTAAGGCTTTTGAACCTGGAGCACAGCTACAGTCCCACTAAGCGTTCAGAACAATCAATCTGTATGATGTTGGCCAAGATTGTCCCCGCTCAGCAACAAATCCTGAACTCCACTCCACCCTGTCCCTCTCCACATTGGCTTTATGTTAGGTGCAGCTGCAGGCTCTGGTTACACCCTCTCCACCCTCTCAATGTCCCCACTGCAGGATGGAGCAGACAGCTGTGTGAGAAGCTGATAATATTCTTCGTGCACATTCTCCCATCACTCGGTTTGGTCTTGGAAGAGTGAGCAGCTTCATCACTGAGAAATTAAGAGCAGAACATTTGCCGCTATGTCCATGCGAAGGTTCAGGAGCAACCCTAAAACACTGGGGGATGTTAATATGGTGACCGAGGAGCTGAAGAATCTTTATTATAAGAGGCTGCTGCCTATAGAGAAGTACTACTCCTTCCATCACTTTCATTCTCCCAGCTATGAGGACGCAGACTTCGACAACAAACCAATGGTGTTGGTGATGGGCCAGTACTCAACGGGAAAGACAACTTTCATCAGGTAGGAATTAGAGTTTCCATGCTGCATGTATTCCGCTGAGAGGGTCATAATGATGGTAACGGTTGGAGCTCATTCGGCTTTAGGTATCTGGTCGAACAAGATTTCCCTGGTAGCAGAGTCGGACCAGAGCCAACCACCGACTGCTTCACTGCCCTCATGTATGGAAAGATGGAAGGAATCATCCCTGGCAATGCCCTCACAGTGGATCCAAAAAAGCCCTTTCGCAACCTCGACCCTTTTGGAAATGCTTTTCTCAACAGGTGAAACATATACAGTATATCTGTTTTTGCAAATCAAAGCTGCGCCAATATCTATTTTGTGAAAAGGATTTAGAGAGATATCTCATTGATCATTTTCATACTTTTATTTTTGTTTTTCTTGCAGGTTTCAGTGTGCTCAGATGCCTAATAAAATCCTCGAGAGCATCAGCATTATCGACACACCGGGCATCTTAACAGCTGCTAAAAGAAAGCTGAGTCGAGGTGTGAATGAATACCTTACTACTCTCCTTTATCATGACATGAGGCTTTGTCACTTTCAGTTTCATCAGTTTTTATTTATCAGTTTTGAAGAGTTAAATATGGAATGCATTGCTGCTGTCAGTAGGATTTAAATCCCTGCATAAAGGAGAGGAAATGTAATCAAATAAGAATACTTTGGCTCAACATGTTTCAAACTTTTGAAGACAGAAGTGCAGCAGCTGAAAGTAATATCACAGTGAGTTGGGAGGAGACAGACAGCCAGTAACTCAGCAGTCTCTCCTTTTGTTTTAGGGACACATTCATTTCTGGGTGTAACTCAAATGGCTCAGAAACCAATGAGGACCTCTGGGATATATCTCTTCCCTCACTCGTCAGGCAGATAGGCTTGCCCCATTACATAAAGTGTTAATGAAAGCCCTGTGTTTTCCTTCCTTATCCCCCAGGCTACGACTTCCCAGCAGTGCTGCGCTGGTTCGCAGAGCGTGTGGACCGGATCATCCTGCTGTTCGACGCACATAAACTGGAGTTCTCTGATGAGCTCACTCGTGCCTTTGGGGCTCTGCTGGGCTATGAGGACAAGTTACGTGTGGTTCTCAACAAGGCTGACAGGGTGGACTCACAGCAGCTGATGAGAGTGTACGGCGCCCTCATGTGGTCGCTGGGGAAAGTGTTTCGAACCCCAGAGATCTTGAGGGTTTACGTCGGCTCTTTCTGGTCTGAGCCGAGGCAGACGTGTGACCACTATCAGCTGATCGAGCTGGAGGAGGAGGATCTGCTGACCGACATCAGGAACCTGCCGCGCAACGCTGCAGTACGCAGACTAAACGACCTGGTGAAGAGGGCACGCTTAGTCAGGGTACGAGCTCTCATATGTCTAATTCTAACCCGTACTGGGGTAGATAGTTTCAAACTAAGATGAAGTTTTGCTTATTTATGGTTTTATATGCTTTGTTTCCTCCAGGCTCATGCCCACATCATCAGCTACCTGAAGCAAGAGATGCCAACTATATTCTGCAAAGAAAGCAAGAAGCACAACTTGATATACCAGCTTCCTGTGATCTACACTAAGATCCAGCAACAGCAGCGAGTCCCAGCTGGAGACTTCCCTGACTGCACAAAGATGCAGGTCAAATAACTATTTTATTCCTGGCTAAAAAAAAAAAAAACATACATATTCAAGTTCATTTAACTTAAACTGTTGCTTTCGTTTCAGGAGAAGCTTTTGGGTCAAGATTTCTCAAAGTTCAAGACACTCAAACCGAGTCTCATGGCCTCCTTGGATAAACTTCTGTCCACTGACATAGCAAACCTGGTGCCTTTACTGCAGCAGCAGGAACTGAGGAAGAAATCTCTCCACGGTGTGTTGGATGGGGAATTTTTGGGAACCTTTAGGCGTGACCATTTCAGGAGAGACCCTTTTAAGGAACTCAGAGATGACGAGAGCAGTGAGGCAGACTTTGACGAGTGGGCCGTAGAGAAATTAAAGCCAAAGTATGACGAGATTTTCTACAACCTCAGTCCAAATGAGGGCAAACTGAGCGGCACCAAAGTCAGAGAGTGGATGACGGGCACGCTGCTGCCCAACTCCGTGTTGGCTCACATCTGGAGGCTGTCAGATGTGGACGGGGACGGCATGCTGGACAATGAGGAGTTTGCTTTGGCAGTCCACCTTATCGAGGGAAAACTGGAGGGTCATTGGCTCCCCAGGGAGCTGCCGTCTCACCTGGTGCCCCCATCAAAAAGGATGAGTACAGCCAGTGATGAAGAGTGAACATAGTAGTGGGAGGAAGCTGAGATCTTTGATATTTTTCATGATTTTACCTGGTATAACTTAAACTGGAGGTGGCAGTTTGTTGTTTAAAAAAAGTGTACAGTGACTGTTTATGCACCTTAGACAGTGTTATCCATTCCTTTTGTATACATTATGATACTAAATTCCTTAAAATTAACAACTAAATATCAATGGGAGTAAGGAAAAATACAGACACATTTAATGTAGGTTGTATATTATACTGTATGAGTTGCATTAATCATGTATTTACTACAAATGGCATTAACCTTTAAACTTAAAATAGGACTTAACATCATCATCACCATTGTTCTCTTGGTGTTAGACTGAGGTCAGGTTGGTACTCACGCAGGTGGCAGAAGCGGCCGTATAGTCCTGGAGAGCAGAGGCAGCCTCCATACAGACGATGACAATGTCCATTGTTGGGACAGTTACACTTGCTTCTGCAGAACCTGCCGAAATAACCCCTCGGACAACCTGTGAAACATGAGAGTGACACCTTTAAGATTGGATGCCAGTTATTGTAAAGTTAAGTATCTTTTTAAAAAGACACGAGCTAACATCTCCACAAGATTACTATTAAATAAAAAAACTGGACACTACTCTCATCTCTAATTGATGAAGGCAGTGTCAAGATGCATTGCTCACACTCTGAATGTAGATCAGGGATTCCCAAGGGTTTGCTATCTCAATTTAATAGGTCAATAGGATAATGTCCAGGATAAAATAAAACAAAGGAAAAACAAATTGTCAAATGTGTCTATTCTTCTGTTTGATTGAATGATTGATTTATTGATTCATTGGACTTTATTGCCTGACCAAATTCGAAACTTATCTTGCATTAAAGACAACATGTAAAAATTACAGTCATTTTACAAAACATTTGAACACCAAACATGGGATTCAATGCTTTTGATCTGGGATCAAGCTCCATATTTAATTTTAGGATGGTCTGGTGTACAAAAGAGAGCTTCAGTCTGACAATTTTCAATAAGAGGAGCGCTCAGGTTTGATGGTAAGAGCTTATATTCGCTGTTCGCAGCATGGTAGAGGTCAGGGTCAATGTTGTTAGCCAGCCTAAACGTGTTTTTACTGTAGGCTGATTCATAGAGTCTCTGGAGGGGCTGGTCTACAATCTTTCAGCAGATTTTTATTCGGTGGAGGAATTTAGACTTTAAATTGTAGGACAGACACTTGTACCATGTAATGTTACTGTGCTGCAGGATACTACACACAGAAGTAAACAATTCAATAATTTGTCTACAGTTGAACACCTTACTGTAAAATGCTTCTGCTTTAGTATTTCAAACATCTACAAATTATTCTTAATGATCTTACCCTCCATTATCCTCTGTTGAATTTACAGACATTGCTTAATGCACACCGTTGTATTTTGCCCTATGTGTGTATGACTACAGGAATGTTTGTACAAACCATCCTCGCAGAGCAGGCCCTGCACCCCAGGGGGGCACAAACACTTCCCAGTCACGGGGTCACACGAGCCCCCATTCTGACAACGGCACAGGCTGTTACAGGCCTGCCCATAGGTCCCCTGAGAACATGCTGGAGAAGGAAGAGAAGGACAGAAAAAAAGAGCACTGACAGATTAATAGTTGCTCATGAATTAAAATGTGCGGTATTTCACACTCAGTCAATGTAAAAAATAACTCATGATTAAGTAGTAAAGGCAGCCAGATGAAGGGTTATTCTCAACAGTTTTGAAGCCAACACGTTCCATCCTGTCCTCTCCCCACAGTCTGCACACTCCTGACACCGTTAATCTCTCTGGCCTTGTTAGCAAAAACATCACGAACCAGCTGGCTGTTTGAGATGTGCTAAAGTGTTACAGTGCATCAAGGGAATGTCTGCTCAATAACATCACATGCTTTCTTCCCAGCAGTTTCATGTCTTGTCAGGGAAAATCATAGTAGGCTATGGAGGACAAACTGTTTTTGTAATAAACCTCAGGTGCAACCACTTGTATATAAAATGTGATGTGTGTATTTAGAATAGTGGAATAGACATACATAAACATAAACAGATACATAAACATTGCAGGGTTCAGTGTTATGAGAAATTGTTTCTGCTTTGGTTGGCACTGGCATTATGCAAACCACAGAAATGTGTTTTAGCAGCACAAAATGATTTTGCCTCTACCACTGTACAATAATAAGTTGACAAGTTACCTCTGTGACATGTTTCTGGGGAATTTGATTTTGTTTTTTGCCAATAAATTTAGACATGCACAGAGGTTTGCTTACAAGTTCAAAGTAGACAGAGTTATGTGTATGGCTAAAGCACAAGTAACATGTAGGTACATTAACTAAGAAAATACCAAGTCCAAACCATATTTTGTTACCATGATAACTATTGTCCATCAAAACGAGATGAGAATAAAAAGTTAAAGGATTTATCTTCATAAAATAAGATTGTGGAGTGACACCTTACTACTAAGTCAAGATTTAGTTGCATTGAGAAATATTTGACCTCACATCAATTTGTCTCATCGTCTTCACATGGAAATGCCACCTAAGTCCAGAGCTCTTACCTCCAGCTTGTGTAACTGAATGCTGCAACCACAGGAGCGTGTTTCTAACTGTGACAGATTGCTCCTCATGGACATGTCCCACGTGTCTCTCCTCTTATGATTACCAGCCCGACTCAGTTTCAGACCAAAGACAGCCATTAATCACGGAGCTGGATGGGAACAATGCTCCCTAACCCAGTAGTGGACATCCTTGGCCTCAGGCTGTGCTCTTGCTGTGGGCCCTGGCCTGGCTCCAGCAGCAGACAGATTGATTCCCCTGGTGCTCCTGTGTTCTGGAGCCCATAAACAAGCCAGCCTCCCACGCAGAGCAGGCGACAGGTTTTGATACATGGCCCTGGATCGATGTGCACCGGGAGCTATCTCATCTCTCTCTTAAACTAGACCATACTGCTGAAGGTAGTCCAAATAGACCTGGAAGTGGATGTGCCTAAAGGGAATACCTGGTTGTGTGTACAGTCAGTGTGTGTGTGCCTGTGTGTGTGTGCGTGTGTGTGTGTGTGTGTGTGTATGTGGTTATCATTTTTATGATCTTCAGTCCATGAAATGGTATTGCCAGAGAGTCATTTATTTTTAAGATTCCTATTCACAAAGTACACAGGTCCCCAAACATCTACAAAATGAAATTATGAAATGCCTGTTCTTACTCAAGGTAACATGACAAGATGGATTTTATCTTTCATACATGCCTAGTACTCACACAGTAAACCTCAAGCAACAGCCAATAGACAGTTAGCTTAGCTTACTTAGCTTAGTTACACTTATATTAGTTAAGCTAAGTTTAGCTTAGTTTAGCTCATCTTAGTTTAGCTAAGATTAGCTGTATTACAAAGGGGCAAACAGTACCTCTAAAACTCATTAAGCTAACTTACAAATGATGTCTTGCTAGTTTAACCCATATAAAAATCATGTGTAAAACCCATAGGTTAAGTCTCTGTAACTCTGTTGAAACCAGAAGTCGTAAAAGTGTTCTTGTTAAATCACAAATTGTGGCTTTTACTTTTTTTTCCTGTACAGATAAAACAATAAAGATAAAACATCTTATCTAGCTTTGAGGGCAGAGCTAGCCTGATTGTTCTCCTCTTAGTCGTCATGCTTATAGCTGAGCTAACCAGCGGCTGTTTGTACATTCACATTTAATAAAAAAACTAGTATGAGAATGGTGATCTTGTCATGTAACCAATAAACAAGAATTTCCAAAAATGTCTAATTGTTTCTTTAAATAGTTGCAGGACATCCTGGGGGAAATTATATTTTCAGTTTAAATAAAACTCATCATTTGCAGAGAGTTTTGAAGTTGGGGCTAATTAGAGTTAATCCCTGTGTAGCGCTGTCAGACTGTATGTTCTAAAGGAAAGATGCATCACACAAAGACCAGATGTAACTGTAGGAAATCCTGTGCGCTATACTTACTCTCATTGCAGATGGTGCCAGTCCATCCAGGAAAACATTCACATCGGTCTCTGTCTTCACTACACTCTCCATTCAAACAGTCCTCACAGCTCACACTGCAGTCATGCCCGAATGAGCCACCTAGACACACTGAGAAGAATGAAACACCTTTAAAAAAGGCTAATTTTCATAACTTTCTGCTCTGAAGACTTTATAGGACAACGATAAAACAATATCCTCTTGATTTCTAACCAGGAATAGAGCTTATTGTCATCACTCCCATTTTTACTATACCTATGCTGCTGTCTAGTCTCAGCTCTCCTCGACGCTCCCTCTGGATCTCTAATTCTTTATCGCTGTCAACCCCTTCATCGTTATTATCATCTGTATCATCCCGGTAGTGCAAGGCTGCTGTGTACTGCAGGAGCTGAGGGGCTTTGCGGAACAGCAGGTCTGGTAATCTGTGGACCCCCAGCTGCTCATCCCCTTCTTCCTCCTCCTCCTCCTCCTCTTCTTCTTCCTCTTCTTCTTCCAGTTCTCTGCCATACAAAGCTTCACACAACCAGTAAAACATGTCAAGAGTCTGATGATTTAAATGGTGAAAACACATGTTTTACTCTGGATTTCAGAATAATACATATGTCACTTACAGATGCAGGAGTGCTGGTCCTGATCCAAGCGGAAGCCCATTCGACAAAAGCACTCGTATGTTCCCAGGGTGTTGACGCAGTAGTGTTCACAGCCTGAGGTCTCTACGAGGCACTCATCGATGTCTAACAGAAGAAAAAAAAACACACAGCTAAGCTAGAGAAATGGTAATAATAGGAAAAGCTACATGGCAGACTGTATGAAACATGGACGTGGTCTCTGTGATGTCTCTTACTGGTTCATGAAGAGGAGATTTGAATATAAACAATGGTGGTCACCAATGTTGGAAATGTTATCTCCACCTAACTTTTGTTCAGTCTAGTAACAGGAGAAGAGATGGACTTGAGGAGGACTTCCACTTGCAATGTGTATAACATTTGCAATGGCTTCATTTTCCCATATGTTACCTGCCACCTGGTTGTGCATGTGATGCTCCTATTGATCTATTAGTTTTTTTCAAAATCAGACAAATAAAGGCTTAACTTTTGTTTCATTTAACAGTTTTGTTCAAAGTTGAAAGGTGATCTTGAAAAAAGATTTCTGGATAACTATTTTGTTGTTGTTGTTGTTTTTTGTTCTCTGCTTGGAAATGGCCTTGCAGAGTTTAATTTTTGATCAGTCAGTTCGTAAATGAACATTGGGAATTTGCATGCACAAGCGTACCACAACATAGAACACTTTAAAGCGCCTGATGAAGAAACAAACCAGAACTTTTACCATTGCAGCCGCAGCCGTCTGGGTTCAGTCTGTGACCAGCTCTGCAGCTGCACTCATAGCCGCCCGGGTAGTTTTTACAGAAGTGACTGCAGCAGGCTTCCCCGCTGATACACTCATCACTATCTGAGGAGGATATGCAGTGAAACAGAGTTGGTTAAATGTGGAAAAAAAGGATAAAGAAACAAAGATGTAGAACATGTCACAGAGTCTTACCTACACAGGTCTTCCTGTCCTGATCCAGCTGGTAGCCGTGGTTGCAGGAGCAAAGCGGGCCGTTGGTGGTGTGCTCACAGTGATGAGAGCAACCTCCATTGTTCTTCTCACAGCTGTTGACAATCTCCATCTCGATGCCTGGAGGAGAGACGACCCAAACCACAATGAAAGTGCATAACTAAAGCTGAAACATAAGGACAATGTTATGGGGTTTTCATCAGGACTATTTGGGTTTGTTTCAGTCTTACAATTACCAGGATGAGGATGGGGAAACTATCCAAATATAACCACAGGTTTAGTTTACATTGCAGTGGAATTAGACAGCTTGTAGTGTATTAACAAACAAAGCTAAAGTGACTGCCATGACCTTGAAATGCATATTTTTCTATTTATTTTATGATGTTTCATACCATATGTTTCCTTAAAAGTCCCTTTGTTTAGAAGAAAATGAGAATTTCTCCATTGTAAGCATGCAAACAGGACAGAGAAAAGACTAGTTTTTTTAATATATTTAAATTATTTTCATTTGTTTTTCACGTCTTTAATCTCTGCCACAGGTCAGTGTAAGAAGAGGCGAATAACAACACATTACCGAACAAGACTTTTTTTTAACATTTTCCATGTAAAAGATTTTTGATGAGTTTCATGTTAGACTTTTTTTTTTTTAAAGCAGGTTGACATGAAGCTGCATTGGGCAGCCAACACTGACAGACCATGATAGTTCCTCACCACAGCCTATAATCCTTCTGGATTTGTCATTTCCCCAAAGAAATGTGTTCAACATTTTGTGGAATCTGTGATAGTTTGACTTATTCAGGATTACTTACGGTAGCACTGTTTGCCATCAGCACCCAGTTCGAAGCCTGGGTGACACACACAGCTGAAGGAGCCCAGCATGTTGACACACCCGTGGGAACACTTGGCCCGGCCTGAACTGCACTCATCAATGTCTGGACATACAAAAAACAAAAAAATCATGATGGCATACAGGACAAATAATAGATTATTTTGTTTTTCAAAAACACACAAATATATCACTAGGTCATATTGAGACATAGCCGAGATCCTAAGTGGAGTTGACATACATTTTCCACGTCGTCTTAGCATTAAGTTACTTATTACATTTTTAAAGTCAAATCATGCCTGGGTTACTGTGGTTCATACAGACAATGTGTCTGTTGGATAGCCTAGAGGTATGTGGTTCTGGCTCTGGAGGGATCAGACATAAAGATAACCTTAACAATGCCTTTGTTTGGAGCTGGGTTTCTGACACTGAGGAACCAAACAGAAAGGCAACCACACTGTTACAAAACTAAGTTCCCACATGTTGTGAAAATCTGGATGTATAAAAGATTTCAAAAACAGTGTAGCTAATACTTCCTCCTGCAGGAAGACTTTGTCTGGCTTCTCCTCTAGTTCGGTTTGAACACGAGAGATGTAACTGAGATCGATTGGGTGAATATCATCAGCTTCTTAATCAACATTGGCCTGTTGTGCTGCAGCTATGCTTCCAATTGACGGTTAAGTATGGCCACATCTTGTCGAAAAATCATGAATGTCAGACTTTTAAGCTCTTTGACAGATATGGCTCCACTCAAATTTATTG